>NC_142203.1:70963343-71125843 GCF_049639895.1 Pseudopodoces humilis | reverse complement strand
TTATACCTCTGTGGCTCATTTGCATTTTCATTTGCCCATATGTTTATTGATTAGATTTTTGCTTGAAATCTTATCCAGGGCTAGTGTTTATATCTGTCTATCCTATCTACCAAGATTCTTATCTGTTCCTTGTCTCCATCATATTTTAGCACCTCAGAATCACTCACAGGCTTTTATCCTCAGCTCTGAGGGAGGGAAGTGCTGTCTGTGTTTCAGAAATTGGAGATTTGTATGCAAACCCACGAATTACAAAAACTCTATCCTAATTTCCTGTACATGTTAGTTACACAGATTGATCTTGCCATGGTTTCTGCAGTGAAAAGGGATTGTGTACTAAGCATCCAAACTCAGTTCAAAAAACAATAGCAGTTTAAAACATTATAAAAATCAACCTCCAAATCATAATAAATTCAAAGCAATCAAGCTAAAGAGCTGCAAAATTGATATGCATAAAAGTGAGGGAATTAAGAATTTTGCTTTTCTCAGTGACTTTTACATGCACATCACAAAGCAAAATTGTTTGCTCAGGTTTACTGTGCTGATCTCATTTCTTCATATTGTATCATTTAAGATATCTACACTACATATCTACATTTGATATGTAGAACCAAGCCTAAATTTATTCTTACAAATTAGAGGCGTGTGAAGCTCCTTACCTTATCTTCATCACACCTTGCAGTTCAATGCAAAGATTTGCTGACAGAACTTATTTCTTAAGAGTGTCATTGAGACACAACCCATAATCCTCTGAGTCTTACAAACCCAAATCTTCCTTAGAAATTAATCTGAAATACAATTTTCTTATTTTCATTTGCTCTTCTCCCTGCATACCTGGAGATCCTGAGGGGCAATGGCCAAATGCCATAGAAATGACAGTTATCCAGATCCTTTCCCTAAGAAAGTTGGAGCTTCCAATTGGCTTGACAGCCTTGATGGCTTGTACATACTCCAGCTTGAATCTAAAGTTTTCACTAACTTAATTTAAACACTACAAAAATGCAGTCAAAATTTTTACAAATTGTTAACACAATATGGTACTCTGCCTGAGTTTGTTGCAATTATATTAATATTTAAGCAGTGGAATAAAATAAATATGCAATGAATATTCACATTAATGAAGTAAAATTCTTAATACCCATAAAATTTGTTAAATACATTGAAATAAATTTATATGAACTAAATTCTTCGTATAGAATCAGTATCACAGGAATGTAGAGACTTTCTTTTCACAAAATGCAGGTATCACATCTGAAAATTGCTTTATTATTTCTTGGATTAAAAGAGAATTAAGTTTCCTTTTCCCAATCCTCATATTACAAGGCTGGGAGATTGATGTTATGAACATAAAGTTAAATTTTAAAATTAACTTCTTTATTTTTTTGGCCAGGAATGCTCTTTCTCTTTCCATCCCACATTTATTCATTGCCAGTTTATCCCCATACATCCTTGTGCCAACAGTGCCTTTTAACCTAATAGTTTTTTCTTCCTCCCTGATGTTTATTTCCCTTTCCCCTCATTTACAGGCATTCCAAGAAGCATCCACATTTCTTAACATCCTCTAATATGATGTCAGAGTTTGGTTATACACTTCTGCAGGTTTTGGGATGGACTTCATATCACTAGTAATATAATCTGTGCAAATTACTCAAGCAGTGATGATATCAGTGGAAGAAACATCAAGCGCAATAGATGGTTCAACATCATTGTCCAAGATAGGACCTGCAGATCACTGCATAGAACCCTCTCCTGAATCCTGGGAGAACATAGGTGAGCTATCTTAGATATAGCATCTAAGACTGAAAGCCAAGGTGAAAATCTGCCCTGTTTTCCCTGCAGGCCACAGGTGATTGTGGGCCCTTTTTCATGCTTTGGCATTATTTGGATGATCCATATGAACAAAAGCAGATAATGCATAATAGAGGAATGTAGGGCCCATTCTTCTGGCTCAGAACGAGAGTTAATGGATTCAGTGTCCTGTCTCCCATGAAAAGAGACTTGTCTGACTCAAAGAAAAATCACAGGCATCAACACCAAACAGAGAATAAAAAAGACAAACAAATAAACAAACATCCAAATTTAAAAAGATTGTTATGGGTTACTGAATAACCTGCCCCCATGAAAATTCTTTCTTAAAGCCTGAAAGATGGCAAATGTTAAATACTATAATTCTTCATATTCATCTTATTTGAGTATCCGTCTCAGCCTTTGAGTCAGGACAGCCTGTAGGAGAAACAGGCTACCCAATGCCATGGACTTAATATTTCTAATCTTCTCTTTTATTTCTGGTCCTCTTACTCCTTTGTGTAAGAAGCTAGTATCTTGTTACCTGCTGCAGGTGATCTTCATGCCAAGATTTTGTTTTCCCAAACATTGAATTATTTGTGCACAAGCAAAGCATCTGAAATGGTCTTTAGGCATGAGAAGTGCTTGCAATTCCCCAGCCACAGATAACTCAAACCATGAGATTTGAAAGCATTTTATGAACAAAAAAATAAACCCCAAACTATTCAGCTCAGAAAGTGAGACGTGTTTCAGCCTAGAGAAATTTGTCCCATGCCAAAAGTTTGTTTAAACTGTTAAAGGTGCTAAGGCTATGCTGTAAGGGTCTTAGTTGAAGTTTTACCAGACAATACTCTCATGAGAGGCACTGGAACTCTGCAGCAAATGATCAAGTTCAGAGCAGCTGAATGTTTCTAGCCTTACTACTCATGAATATCCCTCTGCAGACTTCTAAAGCCTGGAAGTCTCAGAAACCTTGTGTTTTCAATCAATTCCTTTCCAAAACCATTTTAACAGAAATTGGACACTATTTTCCCTTGTTGGTGTAAGAGTTGCTCACACAGCTTTCACTTTCTTCTTTGCTGTCAATCTCTTCCCAGTGGTTCTGTTGAATTATTTTAAATCCTCCTGATAAAAGGCTATGAAAACTCACTCCACAGGTTGATTGTTGTTTATTCCTTTTCCCCTTATTCAGGGACATTGAGGGGTTCTAGTGCAGAAAAAGGAATCAGGCTCCCACTTGGACTGCTGGGTCAAATTCTGGGCTCCCCAAAACAGATACATGGATATACCAGCAAAGTGTCATAATGATGATGAGATACATGAAACATTTGGCATATGAAGAGAAGCTGAGAGGGCTGGAACTGTTCATCCTAGAGGAAGGAAGGCTCAAGGGGATCTTATATCAATCTGCATAAACACTTCAGGAGAGACAGTAAAGAAGTCACAGTAAACAGGACAAGAGGCAGTGGACATAAATGAAAACACAAGAAAATATATTCAAACAAAGTCAGGAAGAAGCTTTCTAACTGTAAGGGTGGTCAAACACTGCAGCAAATCATCCAGAGAGGTTAGAGAATCTCCATTCTTGAAAATGCTGGAATCACAAATGGACATGGTCCTGAATAATCTGTTTAAGGGGACCCTTAATCAGCTGGGGTAAGACCAGAGGAACTCCAGAGGCACTTCCCATTCTCACCTATTCTGTGACTTTATGATTGGTCACTGCTGTGAGCACCTAACACATGCCGAGAGGAAATAGGTTTCAGTCTGCTTTTCTTTCCTGGCACCACTCTGTTATTCCCTCTGAACAGTTGCTTCTGTCCTCAGGTATTCACCTCTGTGCCCATGGTGTTCAGAAACATGGTGGTCCCCAGGTGTCAAATTTAACTGGTTAACTTTTTTCTATGTGACTTTTCCCAGTTTTTCTTCTACAAAATCACAGTGTCAACACATCTTTCCTAATTTTTTTGTTAATTCTTTAAGTCAGCTTTCAATCCTACTAATGCTATCAGCATTACAGTCTTAGTGCTTTTGTAGGACTTGATCCTACCTGTTACCTTTAATCCTGTGAGTCATTTTGTCAGCATTAATGATTTCTTCTCATTAGTCCACATAAAGTATGCAAGATTTGGCACAATTCAAAAATCAGAAATAAATCCTGAATGGTTCAGAAAAGTCCTATGAATTAGCAGGATGCATTTCATGAGTAAAATCTGAGTAAATGCTTAGTGAATATGAGAAGTCACCCAGGAATATCTGAGCAGTCTTATGGTTTCAGTCTGTTCTCACAGGAGCTACTTGTCATGAATTCTAGTCAGCAAGATTGCACTTGTATTTCATGTTGGTACATGCATGGTGCTTATCGAAGAAAAAGATCGCTCTTCTGACACCAATCTCCAAGGCTTTGGTTTCCTGTCCAAACACTGACATGTTGACAGATATAAAGCTCCCCATTTCTCAGGCAATATTGTTCTGATCATGATGGTTTTGACGAAATTCCGTCTTTATCCCCAATCCATTTTATTTTTTATCATGGCGATCGCTTCCTAGTTTCCCTCAGATTACTTAGTAGCTCAGCATCAATAGACAGTGGTACTAAAGGGAATACACTTTAGTGCTTGTACAAAGACCATCCATCATGGAGAGATGGATTTGGGTATTTTTATAGGATTCTCCTCCATGGTTGGCTGAGTGCTGTTCTGCTGCTGTCTTACATGGGGGGATTATAGGTGTCTCTCTGTTGTACCTGCTGCTTTCATATCGCAAAGCAGGGGGGTTATTAATAGCGATTGTTTTCAGCTGGAGCTTTTAAAGCTTGTAATACCGAGACATGGGATTGAAAGTTATTAAATGAACTGCCAGTGCTGCAGCAGAGATGATAGTTTCTAGCTCTGGGCACTTTATTCCTCAGTTTCTTCCTTTTTCCTGGGTAAGCAGACTTTACATTGAATGTTTTTTTACCATAGTGCTCTCCTTTATCAGATTGTTTTCTATACATAGTTTTCAAACAATGCTAATCTTTCTTTAATTCCTTTTTTTAACCTTTCCCCATCTTTTATGCTCTGACAAATTATACCCTTGGCATCAGGCTCTTCATCATCTTTCAGCTCACTCAGCCTTTCTTGTAGATAACAGCTTTCTGTGAGCATTTTCACTCTGGACGTCTTGCCTAGGATCATTATCTAAAGGTATTACTGTACCTAGAACTTCTTGTCCCTTACTTTCCTTTTCCTCACACAAAGAATGCAGTCCCAGGTTTTGCTGATGAACCTGGGAACAGAAATCTTCAGTTTATTCATGCCATGATGGGAAATGAGGTCTTGGGATGATAAAAGATAGATTTAGGAATTCAAGAGAGAGAAAAGCACTGCAAGTCTGCAGTGTCCCTTACACGACGCTGTGTGCAGTTCTACTTTTCCTCATCTCTAAGAGTAAGTAAGAGAACTGGGGAAGATATAGAAAAAAGGCAACAAGAGAGATCACAGATATAAAATAGCATCCATCCATGAAACTCTGAGGCCTAAATAAAGCAATGACTGAGAGATGATATGATAAGGATCTGTGGAAACAAAGTATTTGGGGTCTTTCAAAATGCAAGCTAAGGCATGAAATGAAACTGTCAGATGGGAATTTAGAAATTAACAGAAGGGAGCATTTAGAAGTCCTTACCATGGGTTATTGGTTATGCTAAAATTATTATGGCTTTGAAAAACAGATAGAATGAACAGAAAATTTGTTGATAGTTTTTACCCTCAAAGGTACTGCCCTTGGAACAGGAACAAGAAATGTTTCTGAAACAAGAAATACTTGGAGGGTATTTAGGAAAAAAGGTCACTCCCCTCTTCTCATGCAACATTTCTCACCCTATAGCTCTTCAGTGGAACTGGTCAAAAAAAAGATTTTTAAAACTGATTCCATCAGAAATGTTATTTCAATAGGGCTATTCTCTGTGTGTATGTGTGTGTATGCATGTGCATCCGTGAAATGAAAACACTGATGAATATTTTTGCTTCTAGTACCTTAGGAGAAACTTTGAGTAGTACATTTTCTGTTCAAACATCTTAATGGAATATTTAAATTTAATATCTCAAAATACAGTTGAATAAGGAAAATTACCCTATTTCATATGGAATACATAAATGCACAGATAATTATATATTTTTAAAACGTTGTCAAACTTGAAGCAAGTATGTATATATCTAGGGGGGAATTCTTAAAAAGTTTTTTTCAGATTTGTATTGATATTATATGGCACTGTTTCTCTGCAGTGACATTTTGTAGAATAAAGAATTTACACTTGTTTCTGCATCAAAAAAATATTATTACCATATAATCTTAGCAGGCAGAGATCATAAGGACCTCACATTATTAAAATATTCCATTTCTCTCCCAGGGTAGGATTATTATATGCACTTACATTGTCTAGTGATTTTCTTCTATCTCTAGTTTTAAAAATCCAAGAAAATGAGTTTACTGGAAAAAAAACCAAAACATAAAACCACTGAAACTATTTTTTATATAACTTTTTTTTTTTTCCCTTGAAAATGCCATTCCAGCAAAACCAAAATGTTTCTGGAATGTGCTAATTTTGATAAAATTCTCCATGGAAACTTTTTTAAGCAGTTCCAGGTGGTAATGATAGCTATGCTTGCTATGCTTCTGACATTTCCCTCTGTAAATATTCTCTTTCACATGAAATTCCAGAATACATTTTGTTCTAAATTAAAATAAAATTTATAAAAAAAATAAAAAAGAGAAAGAAAAAAACTGTTTAAGAGTTGAAATCTTTCTGAAAAATCCATTTCAGGTGTGTTCTATGTATCACTTAAAGAACAAAGTATATTTACTAAAGCTTTCCTTTTCTTTTATTATGAACCATGATGAGAAGATAAGCTTCTCAACTGTTACAAGTATGGGTGGCAACTTCATCCATAAAAAATCCTTTGAGAAAGGTTTAATTCTCCTTATCATTAGAAACTCTGAAAAGATGCCAAATCCTTCCTTATTTGTATTTATTAATTTTGTTCTTATTCTTTCTAAGCTGTTCCATTCCATCTTTGCCTCTCATGCAGCTTGCCATGGTGTGGACCAGGTTTGCTGGATCTAATGAGCCGCAGGTCAGAGGATATTGCTCGAACAGGTTCCAAGACAGCAGTCAAGCATCCCTTTGACCTCTGAGCCTTGAGTAGAAATGTTCATCTACTCAAGAGAGACCATGAAGTAAAACCTAACCAGGGTGTCACCGAAAACTGGGAAATAAACTCTCCAAATAATCTGCTAGGTTAGAGAGCCAAAATTACTTCATTAGCAGCGTCGGATGAAGGGGAATTCTCATCAAAATATGCATGCCCAGTAACCTAAGAAACCAGGTTATATTCCTGAAATTAATATATATTCAGCACAGTTTCTGGATACATTAATGTGCTAATGATTTCAGTGGACTTATTTGGATATGGTTCCGGATCATCTGATCTTTTTCTCCTTGAGAGTATTTAAAATAGGAGGTCACGTCATTAATGTACTTCCCTTACTGTTCTTTGTCCTGACACATAATCCCTGTTCTCAAAACTGAGACATCTACTAGTACATATTAGTCACTAATATAAGTAAACAAGGAAGAATTAGCTGGCAGAAGACTTATTAGTCACAATGTAGGGAGTTAACACAAGGTCACAGTAATCTCTGGCATTTGCACTAAGCACTCCCTGTTCAAACCTAAGCATTAACCATGAATATAGGGATCATTCAGCATATGCTAAAGTTGAAAGAATTTTCCAACATCTTCCCCCACTGCTGCATAGACTCCTTCTTAAAGAAATCAAGTTGTTAGAGAACAATGGTATTACAGATTATGTGGGTACAGACTGTAAATTATGCTGGGAGAGGAGGTGCAGTTGGAGACTGAGGCCCCGGAGAGCCTGGCTTAGCACTGAGAGGGATGCCTCCACATCAGCAGAGACAGGGAAGGTAAAGCTTAAACAAAGATGTAGCTGCAGCTACAGAATCACAGGATACAGGCCTATCTGCACCCAAGGGAGGATGAGCAATGCAGTCTGGCACTGACACTGTCTAATCTCTTCTTAAAAACCTCCCAAGCAACAAAGTTTCACAACATTGCGTCTCCATCACAAGAAGTAATGACCTGACATTCACTGAATGATTGTATCCCCATTCCCTCTCCTTTCCAATCCTTCATGTGAGATGGGGAAATGCTGCTAGCCTTGCTTTGGAGGAGACAATGAAAAAAATAAATGTTTTGGCCAACATTTCACAGGAAGGCAGAGCAGAAAGCTGAAGCCACTGCCTGAGTGCCATGCTCTGTTCCTCCTGTTCTTCCACAGCTCTCTCTTCCTCTGAAACATGACTATTACTCTTACACTTTATTCTTCCCTTCTTTTTTCAGTCCCTGCCATGACTGGGAGCATTTCCCTGTTTTCCACTTGGCCATCCTGCCCAGGCTCCTGTGTGGGTGCCCAGTGCCTCAGCCCAGGGCAAGCAGCAGAGCAGGAGCTCAGCCCTGGGATCGGCTGGACTGCACCAGCCACATACAACAGCTTCAGGATCAACTCCAACCTTCAGCCAAGGAATTCAGAGAAAGATGAAGTACCAGGAGGGGGGTGGGAGAAAGGTGAGGCTTTTTGTCATTAACAATATAGCCTCACTTATCACTTACAACTGGAAGTGCAGATAGCAGTTATTAAAAGATGTACCATTAGTACAAAAGCTCATTACCACGCTGTAATCCTTGTAAGCATTTGTGACTGATACCAACGGAGTTTGCAGTGTGTAGAGGGGTTTTTTTTAATCTTTTTTTCCCCCTTTTTATTTTTGTTACATATGTCTGGGATTGAGAAAGGAACCAGAGATTCAAGGATCAAAATATCTTCAGAGAAAATCCTGGTTTCAGCATAATTATAAAGAGTGTTTATATGTTTATAAAGGGTCTGAAGAGTCATGTGTGAATACTTTTCCATCCTCCATAGAAAGGGACTAAAATCCCTTTTCTGGTAAGAGGTAACATCATCTAGAATGGGTCTGCTTATATTTTTTTGCTTATACCTGACTTACTTCCTCCAATCACATTTTTCTGACTCTTAAGTCCAGAGTCTTTTATCTTCTTACCTGTTATTATGACACTTTCCCATCACCCATTGCCCCATATTCTTTCTTCTGATTTTAAACAGAGTTTTCTGTCTTAAAGAAACAAATCCCAATATAAACCAGGGCACTTTGCCAGACATTTGACAAACTTACACTGGAAACTGCTATTCTACCCTGTTGACCCTTGAACTTTGTCTGAGCTATGGTTTATTTCCAGCCACTCCACTAACATCCATTTTAACTGTTGGCAAATTATTTCATTATTTCAGTGCCTCAGGAAAGCAAGGATAAAAACATTTCCTTGTTTTATGAAGTTCTGTAAGATATATATAAGAAAAAGCTATAAAGAGCTAAGTAGTACTAGTGGTAGTAATAATAACAATCATAATGGAGCTAAAATGAGCCCATGTTCCAAACTTTGATGCTTTTTTTTTTTCCCTTGGAAATATCATTACTGAAATAGAAGGGGAAATGATGACAGAAAGGAAGATGTAGTTCATTCTACTAATACAAAAAGTAAAAAAAAAAAAAAAAAAAAAAATCTCCATGAGATTGGCTACCCAAAGTAACATTTTCTCCAATCCAAGAGACTATAGGTGGCAGTAAGTATTCGGACACATGGATTTGGGTATTAAAAAAATGAACAGCAACATCATATATGCAAGTTTTATTTGCCTATAAGTCACTTAGAAAATAGAGATCTCTTGGTTTCAAGGATTTTTCTTCACTGCAATTTAAAATCAATGGGTCAATTTAATAAAATCACCTTGATTCGGGATGAGAAATAAAAATACTGCTCTTTTTCTATTCTGAAGCCATAAATAGGACTGAGAAAGGAGAGTCTATATGACTGATGCTACTTGTTGTGGCTTATTTCTCCTGTCTTGAGGAAAAAAAAAATTCATTTTCTTGGTTATCCATAAGTAAACTCCAAGGGAATATTTAATTCATGTCACCTTAATGGGTAGGAACACTCTTTGCAAGCTTGAATTTCAAACAAATAGTCAAGACCACAAGGCTGCCAACAGCTGACTGAAAGGCTGAAAGGCCACCATGGGTGAATTTTGGATGCAGACACAAATCTCATTAAATGTATTGATGTATTAAAGCTAATGTTTTGGCCAAAAAATATCCTTCAGGCTCAGCAAAAACGGGAAACAAGCTGTTCTTTGCAGAATAACAGCTGGATTGTGTCAAAGATCTGAAACTAAAGTACTTGACAGGCTGGGGACAAGTAAAATGGAGGCTTCCCGTAGGTAAAGAAAGTACCAGAAGTTACATTCTATAATCCTCTTAAAACAGAAATAAATAAACTAAGGGGCTTTGAGAATGAGCCAAGGGTCTGGGAGAGTGAGCCAAAGAAAAGACAGGAGGATAGGGCCATTAGCACAGAGAGTGTCTCAGTGAGATGGACATATAGACTTGACTGAGACAACTGACTTTATTTTCTGTCAAAAATGCTTTAGGATAGCCTGCTGGTAATTGTATGCAAATAGTCTTCACCAAGATCTTACCTGACTGCAATCCCTGAGGTCTCAGCTCAGCCCTGGACAGCCCAAAAGCTGCCTAACCCCAAAGAAGGGTATGGATGTGAGGTGCATGCTCAATTCTGACGTGGCCCTGCCCGGTAGTACTGAGAGGTTCACCTTGGAGGATGGACCCACCATGAGGAAAAGACTCCAGTGTTCCAGTGACACCAGCAGTGGTCACTGCTGAATGAAAAGAAATGGCTTTAAAAGAGACATCACTGGCCAGGGATTCAAATAGCCCTTGACAGAGACCAAAGCCTAGGGGAAAGCCACTGTGTGCTCATCGTTTCCCAGGCTGGTAGATGTGCTCACAAATCCCCAAGAGATGTCATGTAGCATTCTACCTTCCCTACTCAGATAGCTCAGCAGCCCTGTCTGCCTTATCATCAGATCTGCACCTCACACTTCTAATAATTCCTATAAGAGCTCTTCTCTTTACCTCCCCTCAGTTTTCCCCTCCTCCCCTCATTCCTCTGAGTGATTCATGTTGAAGTTAGAAGGATTAAACAATATGTTATCTCAAATGCCGGTAATAGCTTCAGGTTAAAACCATGCAGTCTGCAAGAGGCACCTTGTTGCTTAAGTTATGCAGAGACCAGAGGCTGCAGAGCAATAGAATCTTTTTTCAGACTTTTATCATGCCCACTCCTATAATGTATTATAAATCATTACCTTCCCACTCAGCATCCTGGAGTCACCAATATTTAACAGCATGCTTTTATTTTCCTTGAGAAAAATTAATATATATTAAAAAAAGAAAGAAGGAAAAAAAAAGCTGACTGAATTTACTGCTCAGAAAAGTGAACATTTGAGAAATGGTGTGAATGGCTATGGTGTGAATTCACACGCACAGCTCTGCAGTCCCTTCACCACCCTGCTGCCTGCTACAGCCCAGCTTCCTTCCCATTTCTTGCTACTGGAGACTACATCTTTCATGCTGCTACTGCTCCATTCTTTATTATTCTGCTCTTTTTCATCCTTTCCCTTCAGCCCTGTCAAAGCAGTTGAACTCAAAGCCTAATTCAAAGCCAACTGAAGCCTAGTAATGCTAAGAGCAGTTTTTCCATTGACTCAAGGGGACTTTTGATGAGGTCTTGAGTGGTTCAGAGGAATGGAGACCAGCTTGAGGAGTGGGTCCATGGGAATATCGCCAGGTTTGACAAGACCAAGTGCAAGGTGATGAACCTGAGTTTGAGCATCCTGAGTGTAGTCCAGGCTGGACATGAACAGACCCAGAGCAGCCCTACCCTTGGTAGGTCTTGTGGGTGCTGGTGGGTGAGAGGCTGGACATGCCCCGGCCATGGCACTCACAGCCCAGAGAGCCAAATGTGTCATGGGCTGCATCCAGAGCCCCGTGGGCAGCAGGGGAGGGAGGGGATTCTGCCCCTCTGCTCTGCTGAGACCCAGCTGGAGCATCCAGAGCTGGGGTCCCTGCACAGGAGGGACAGGGACCTGCTGGAGAGGGTCCAGAGGCAGCCACTAAAATGATCAAAGGGATAGAGAACCTCTACCCCATGGAAATTCTAAGAGAACTGGGGCTGTTCAGCCTGGAAAAGAGAAGGCTTTCCAGCACCTGAAGGAAGCCTACAGGAAAGATGGAGAGGGACTGCATACAAGGGCATGTAGTGGCAGGACTAGGGGAAATGGCTTCACATAAAAAAAAGGGCAGGTTTAGATTAGCTATTAGGAAGAAATTCTTTAGTGTGAGGATAGTGAAGACACAAGCACGGATTGACCAGGGAAGTTGTGGATACCACAATCCTTAAAGTGTTCAAGGCCAGGGAGCTGTAGCTCTGAGCACACATGGGGAGTTGGGACTAGTTAATCTTTAATGTCCCTTCCAACCCAGGCCATTCTATGTTTCTGTGATACCACCTACTATTTTCACAGTAAACCTTATAACTCTTTGCTTATAACAGTAGTTCCTTAACTGCTAAGAGCTACACCACCTTTTAGAGTGGCAATGAAACCTATTCCTCATTGCTGTTCCCACTTGCCACTTTTTTCAGTACTTGAGGAATCTACAACTCATGGAATCCAAAGTCTCTTAAGTTTTTATTATTAACTTGTGCAAAAAGTAAAAGCTCTATGGATTTCTCTTGTAATAAGAACCAAAAGTGCATTGTTTTTAATTCATAATTTGGAGATTACTACCTGGCAATGTTTACTTGTGGTTTTTTTTTGGTTTGTTTTTTTTTTTTTCATTTTTGTCTCTTATGAATCCAGTTAGTTTGGGTATTTTTGAGTGGTTTAAAAATATTGGGTCAAATCTCCTTTTTTTTCCCCTCAAAACTTCTTCTGGAAAGGTAAGTTATGGTAATACAGAGAGGAAATAATTCTTAGGATTTACATTCCCAGCTAAATTTTAAAACTCTTGGAAATCTCATGAGGTGGTTCTGCCATTAAACTGTTAGTATTGGCTCTGGGTAGAGAAAGTTGAGCAAGTTTGAATGCAGACTGCTTAATAAACCCAAGCTGGGAGATATTTTAAGCACACAAATCTTCCATATTTTGAAATATTGATTAGCACTTGGTAGCACACAGTATTAGTCCATGACCAGCTTTCCTGCCTGCTGTGGTCAGAGATGTATGAATTAACAGTGCATGCACTGATTGTGCTACACTATTAGTGAAGGAGCAAGGACCTGAGCAAGGACCTTTCTGTCTCAGAGAGATTCAGGTGTTGTGTGGGCCATCAAAAAAGTCTTTTGGTTGCAGTGCCAGGTTAGAAGCCCCTCTGAGCTACTCCTGTTTATTCTAATCAAATTCAGCATACAAGGACTGTTTAACAAGCCCCACACATGGGGGAAGAAATTGGATTTCTTTACCACTCATCAGTGAAAATCTGTTGCTGTATCTGAGACAGGTCTCTGTAAAATGCATAAACCTAACTCTGCCTTAAGCTTCTCCAGGATTCCTTTACATGATAGAACTTTCCAGTCACCTTGTTATGTCCCAAGATCCTGTTACATTACTGGATTTTATTTCTGTGCTGCAACAGAGATGACAAGAAAGGCAAGAGGAAGCAAATGGCTCTAACTGAAAAATGAATTGCAGTCTATTCTGGAGCCTGGTAAACTGTGGCACAATTTAAGGGCTATCATAATTTTTCCTTACAATTTTGGGCAATGGTCTTGGGCCCACATAATGCTGTTTAATTTTTTAGATTTATCTTCTTTAGATGATTAACTATCCTGTTTCTCCTCCCAAGAAAACCTAACAAAGAGACAGAGAGAAGTCTCGGGAAGATTTTCTAGATCTGGACTGGACTCTCAAGTCCCAGCCTAATCTCTGAAGAAACCCAGGGAAAATTCCATTCCTCATGTGGACACCCTCTCAAAGTGGATGGATCCAACCTGCTGCTCCACAGTGCTGCATCCCCCTCTCTAAAGGAGACAGCCCAGCTTCTGCCTGTGCTGCCTGGTGCTCAGGGACCCTGACAACACTGGGGGTGGGATGATTTGGTGTTTCTGCAACACCGTTCTGCAATTCCCCTGCTGTTCTGCCTTCCCCCAATGTTTTCTTCAGTGTTTTGTTGGGGTTTGTTTAAAGTGTTATTGCATGCAATGCTGAGAATGGATTATTCCTTGTTATGAATTTATACAGCGCCCTAAGGGTCCCTTGATTTGTACTGTAGAGTTTCTCATGAATTGATCTCAGCTGGGACCTGAGAGCTATGAAGTGAGGCTGAGCAGTTTGCTCTCTTCTAGATGAACTGTGAGCAGGGGACTCAGTGATATACAGAGAGAAAAGCTCACTGCTGAGGGGAAGACTTGAAGGAGCTTCTTCCTAAGAGACCAGCCAAGAAAGTGCTCAAAAATAAAATGTGCATTTCTAGCCTTTTCCTTTGAGCAAATAACACCCCCCCGAAACAAAGCCCCACCATAATTCTCTGCAAACTAGCCTGCAAAGTTAAGGAAATAGAGACCTCCTGCAGCAAACTCAAATGGCAGCCAGCCATTCCCATTCCATATGTACACACTCACCAACATACAACCAAGAATTATGGTTCAGTGGGTGCTGACAGAGATGAGGGAGAGCCTGTGGATGGGAAGATGATAAACCAGTTGATGGCAGAGACTTGGACTTGCTTCCTCCACATGTGACAATCCAAAAAGGAATAATCCCACTGACTGCAAGCTAGCAAGACCTGAAAAATAAAGCTCATCTATTTGGACTCTTCCATAAAAAGTTTAGGTAATGAAGTTTCTGAATGTAAATTACTGGAAGTTTGTTCTCCAAGGACATGTCCTAAGTGCACAAAACCAGTGTAGCACTGGGAGTCAGGGAAGCGAATCTCCTTGGGTCTGCTCTGTGTGTAACACTGTCCTTATTTACTCTCTGTCTCCACTGTCTAACAGGTCTCTAAACTCTTGAGGACATGGACTGCCTCTGCCTCACAGCTGAGCTCGGTTGTCCTCTTTGGATATTGATTTTTCTGTAGGCATAACTTGTTAACATCTCACAGAGAAATGGAGATATAGAAGGTTAAAACTGGTATATATTCCCAGAAAAAAATGACTGCTCAGTGAGACTGAAGTCATGCTTTCTCCAGCAGCTGCTAAATAGCATAGGAAAGGCAGTGGCACCCCTCAGCAAAGTCATCCTAGTGATAGATTTTGATGGTTTAGAAGAGGTGGGACTTAGAGTGACATCCTGTAATAGCCACCCCTGAGTGCAAAAAGCTTTGCCAATAAAAGGACCAGGCTAAAAAGGATGAAAATCCCAAGGATGGAATTTAGGTTTTGTGGGAGCTGGTTTATTTTCAAAATTTCTGTTTGTTTATGTAATTTTCAATTACGTGGAGGTTTCTGCCAGCATTTGGAGTAAGATCATATGTCCTCATAATGGTGGTCAGCATAGCTGGCAAAGACCAACTTCCTTCCTTCTCCAGAGAGAAAATTCAAGTCTGAGTTTGAGTCTGATAATTCAGATGCTACCAGCCTCTGCATATACTGATCCCACTACATGGACCCTATAAGTTCTTTATAAATCCTCTCATTCTCCCCTTGAAATGAGGGCAGAAGGTTAACACAGGGTTTGGTTTGTTTTTTTTTTTTTTCCTGAAATAGCTTTTGATGAATGGTGGGGAGCTTAGTCAAGGAAAAAACCCCAAATTTTGGTGATACATCAGAATGAGTGTCAGGCCCATGTGTTGAATATATTCTGGCGCAAATATTATCCTCACTAATGATGCTTCCATGAAAACATAAAGACCAAGGGAAGGAAAAGGAACAACAACATCTTTCATTGTGTTTCTCTGTGTCTGATAAAGTCATTAGGGAAAACAAGAAAATGGCTTTTTGATGCTGATGTTGCATAAACATGTTTTCTGAAGGAAAATGTTTTCACATTATCCTAAGAGGTGAAAAAGAAGAGAGATTAAACTGCCAGGCCTCTTACATTGAGGGGTGATTTCCCTTAGCACCATTGACAGAGGGGAGAATGGCCTGGATAAATGACAGTAGGGGTGGGTAAAAGGGCACCATCATCCTCACTGGAAGATGTATAGAACAGGAGTGGAATTGTGCTTGAAGGCCAGAGGAGAGCAGAGTTTGTGAAGAGAGCTGCAGAGAAACTACACAGCTGAGCTGAAGTGATCACCTGGGCAAGAGAGATTGAAAAAGAGCATCGTTGTGAGGCTGGTACACCAGAGACCTTGTTACACTTCCTGAGACTTGTACAACGATACCATAGTCCTCTGCTGAGAAAGGATGGGTTCTAACCCAGACTTTCTCTTTTATGCACGGACTCCAGGCAGGCATGGATGGGGGCCAAGATCTGCAGTTCCCCTTCTGGGGAATATCCAAGAATGTTTTGTTCTCTCAAACCAAGCTCTTAGAAGACACACTGGCTGAACAGAAAATATACAGTCAGGACTGAGTGACCTGCAGTCCATCCTTTCTGTGCATGTCAGACCTTTTCAGTGGGTTTATGTGCTTTGAGTTACTGAGACAAACTGGTAGTGGAAGACCAGCTGTCCCAGTGATCAGTGTGCTGAAGGACACTACTGAAACAGCAGTTCTACATGAGACCACTGTTTAAGATTATACAGACTTCTCGCTTCATGTAACTGATCTTTTGTTGTTCTGTAATAGAGACTAATATTGTGGCTTCTGGAATCTGGAATAACTTTGCTGAATTGTTCAGTTTTTCTGAACTGTGAATATTGTTTGATGAATGTGCAACAAACAGGGCATCTTGGAACAACTCCATGTAATGAAGTCATCCTCAAGTTGTGACTCCAAAGCTTGCATGTTTAATGCATTTTCGACATAATATCTGAATTCCATGTTATTATATCTCTTACAGACATAAATGAGATTATAACACATCATGAAACATATGTACCATTTCTTCTTCATATGTCTGCCTTGCTTGGACATGCCCTGGAGAATCCTTGGACTTCACTAGGAATGATGAAATGACAAGAACATCAAAAAAGTTAACAGATTTAAAATATTTGCCAATTTATTAAAATTCACTACCAAATCTGGGTTTTCAACAGCAGTGAAAATTCACACAAACAAACAAACAAGTAAAAAATGGATAAAAACTGGTCTTCATATGTCAGCAAGTTGGCCTAATTCTGCTACTCTGAGTAACACCAAGGACCAGGAAAAGCCCTGGATATCAAAGTATTGGCTGGCCAATTAAACTCAACCAGACACTTTTGGTTTGCCTGCAAGAATGAGATGTGGATGGGGTGAGCTTGAAGGAAGAGTTGATCTCATTAACTTTTCTATGGGGGACAGAAGTTTTCTGTGTTACCTGATGCCCATAGTCCAGGCCAGAAGTAACCTCGTTTTGGCACCTGCAGCTAGCAGGCTCTTTAGATCTTTAAAAGCACAAATTAGCTCTGTCACATTATGGGGGCTCTAGGAACAGTTTTTCTTTAAAGGCATTTTACTCTTCACTATTTTCTTCTCTTTTTTTTCTTTTCTTATTTTTTTTTTCCCCAGCAAATCAAGCCCTAGCTTTCTTTATTTTCTTCCTTTTCCTTCCTTTCATTTTTTTTTCCTCCTTTTTTTTTTTTTTTCTTCATCTTTAACCCCTTTTCTTTGTCCCCTTTTTTTTTTTCCTTCAACCTCATTTTGGAGGTCTGACAGCTCAGATCTGTAACGTGTCTTCCTGCTGGACAGCTTTATAATTGGGACTGCAGAGTTCTGAAAGCATGCCAGATGTGTCGTCATCAAACAGCAAAGTCCTCATTAGAGCCTGAGTTGTAAGTGCATGTGTATGTTTCCAGAAGAACTTTTCCATTAATGGCTAGTAGGTGTCCAGGAGCAAAGATCATTGTCTCTTTTGTAGCTGGCCTTTATATAAAGGATTTTACCTAGTGAAGTGAAATATTTTCTTTTGTCCCACTGTGTTTTCCATTGTAATGGGGACTTATCTGTATCATTTAGTGGCTGAAGTGGTGCTTGATACGACAAGAAACCACTCTCCAGATGCTAATTGCCCTTTGGTTGCATTATTTATGCAGGAGAAGCAAAAATGGGATGTTCCACTATTTTTTATTTCCTCATAAGTATTTCTTTCAATTCTTCAACATGATGGCTTTCCCTTTATACTGCACATGCCGAAGTTGTTACATTTATCAGAAAAAGATTAATTTTCTTTTACTTTGAAAAAGAGAGGCAGGGGTGTACAATGGTGCCTTATTTGATGTCTCAGTCCAGACTCTGCATCAAACTCATTTCATTTTTTGCAAATAATTTAGAATCTCCATATCTTAGCATGTTAGTGAGAAGACAAGTGCAAATATCCTTTATCCAGACTGTCCTTTGGAGCTGTTTTGAGAATAAAATGTATATCAGGCAAAGTTCCTTGAACTGAAAAATATTTTTAGGTACAAAGTAATTGAATCTTTCTCTAGAAGTACTACAGTAGATAAGTGTCTAGAGAGAACTCAAATGAACTGATTAGCTATTTTTTTGGTGGGGTTCCTTCTTTTTCTTTTAATATAATACAGAGATTTTTAAATAAAACTGGCAGAATGTCCTCTACCAACCTTTCTTTCTTTCTTGCAGAAAATGCTTGTCAAAACTTCATGCTTGTGTGAAAATCTATCAATTCTAATAAAATTCCATTATGAAGAAATCTGAGAAGACTGTTCTGATGAGCTTGTAATGGAACAGAATGTTCAGATGTTTCCATTTCAGTACAGCCTTTTCTGTATATCATTTTAAAGCTGTTCATAGTGTATAAAATCAAACATGAACATTACAATGAATCATTTCACTTTCTTTGAAAAAGCAGGTTTCAAATAAAAATCATTATTTTATTTCAGGCTCACATTCCCGAGTAAATTTCACATTTCTCCTATTATTATTATTCAGCTAAAAAGAGTGAAAATTATGGGAATAATGTAATTTTCTGTGAAACAGAAAATACATTTGCAGCCAGGTTCTACTTTTAAAAGTAAATTGGTCAAACCATGAGTGGAGCAATTTTGTAGATACATGAAGTGGGGTTTATGTCATCTACTGTTAGGTGTGAATAGTTCTAAGCATCTAGACTAACTCTGGGATCCATGGAAAAAAATAGGTGTCACCACAGGATTTATGTCGTGTCTTAGAACAGCATGAAGTACTCATGGCAGCTATATAGGTATGCTTATATACTCTGTTTCTTCAGCAAAGAAATGTAAAGAAAATATTTTATTGAGGATGACTTTGTTTTAATAAGAACATAGGACAGGTAAGGTCTATGTGTCTTATTTTGGTCCTTTTCTTGTTAAAATTTGCCTCAAAACTCAAGAATGCTGACGTTATTTGTTTTCCTTAGCACCTAGTTCCGCTGCTCTGGACCAAGACCCCACACCATTCTTGGTGCAATATAACAGAAGTCTGACTGCTGTTACCTTGCCACCAAAAGCGTGCAGTGCCAGGTGACAACTGTGTGAATTCTCAGGTCAGTTTCAGAAACCTCAGCTAGATTTAGTTTTACCTTTTAGTACATGTTAAACAAAACTGAGGATGTCAGTGCTATCCTCAGTGAGCAGAGCAGAGAGAACAGGACAGTGTCTCAGTGTACTACAGGACATGTGTCATTCACTCCTCTCACATGATCCTGATCCAGATGTAATAGAACAGCTCTGCAAGGATTTTGGATTCACACAATAGCAAGTAGGAACAGAAACTAGTCTATGTTTGTTATTAAAAGCATACATGTGATTCACAACAATGAAAGTTATGATCCATTGCTCTTTTTGTCTTTATCCTTACTCTCTCTTTTTTACTCTATTCTGTCCTTTCTGTCCCCCCTTTCTTTTTTCTTCAATCCAGTTGTGATTTACTACATTATAATTATATGTTGTCTTCTGACTACTAATAATTCCAATATCCTATCCATCCATAAAACAGTAATTATTAGCTATAAAATGTTGTTCAAAACAAGGACAAACAGATTGTCTCTTTTTTCTTTTTTTCTTCTTTTTTTTTTTTTTTTTTCAGCTGGTTTTTGAAGGCATTCTTGGTAATGATGACTTTGCCTCATCCCCCAAGAAAACTAACAAAAAAAGAAAAGAAAAAAACAAATGCCTACACAAAGGAAGAATGAGAATACAAAGAGGAAATTCAATACTGTGTATTAACTCACAAAGAGAAACAGTGAGTAAAGTGCTGGGCTTATCATTGACTGGAATGAAAAAAGATTACCCAACAAATCTATCCCTTCTGTTGATGCAGAGCTTTTCATAGACTTGCACCAGAAATTAATCTGGACCAACAAAATTACTTTTGTAAAAGAAGCACTAAAAAGAAAACCAGAAAACCACTTCAGAATGGGATTATTTCTTCATTTTATACATACATAAATGCAAGGATTAAAGAACTTGCATTATATTTACTCTTGACATATGTTGTAAGGAGTAGCACTATTGATCTTTCCATTCTGTTTAGAAATTAATATTTTAATTATGAGACAGGTTTCCAAAAAGCACAACAAATTTCATTATTTTACAGAAGCAGGTTCTTTTAATAATTATAAAACACTTTGCAAATTTGGCCCACAATACCATAAGGATTGAGATCCACAGGTCTTCTGCTAATAAGATCAAAATATGAGAGATTTGCTAAAATTAATTGTTGAGAGCTGAATCTCAACTCAGTTGAAAACAGTGGCCAATGTCCCAGCCATTTAAAATGCTTTGGCCCAATCACCTTAGAAGTTTAGACCACCAGGACTCTGTGGCAATATTTTGAAATATTCTAATCCGTCAAACTAAGTATCCTCTCTAATACTGACTATTGGTGGGTGCCCAGGTAAGATAAACATGTTGTGACATTTTATCAGAATAGTCTTTCAGTCTCCAATGCTAACTACAATTTGTAGTGCAGAGACTCCTAAGATAAGGGATGGCCTTTTTATGTTAGCCTTGATGGCTTTTTCTTTCATGAAGGGCTTTTTATGAACCTATATAGATATTTAATCTTCAAATGTTCTTGCAACAGGGAGTTCAGGCTCCTCAACTCATCAGGCTTTTAGTCTTTACAGTCAGAACACTCTTGATTTGTTAGATTTGTGTTTGCTTTTTAATGATTGAATTTGATGTCCTCTATTTTCTGTGTTGAAAAAAAGGTCATCAAATCTAATCTGTAGAGCATAAAGTCTGAAAATCTTATTGACCTCCATGTCCTTTGTATCGGGCTCATAATAATTTCTGCTAGAGTATCTCAGGAGAGGTCCAACATTAGTATACAACAGAAAGCTCAATACTTCCCATTCATTGTTTCTGTTACTGACTCTTCAATTAGAGACTGACTCTGAGATGGTGGAGTCCACGACCATGAGAGGAAGTAAAAAAAAAAATACTAACAGCTGGATCAGAAACCTGGGTCTCAAGTCAGCAAACTTTGATCTGTTTGGGGATCTGCTTGAAGGAATCCTATGAAATACAGACCTGAAGTGAAAATAGGTCCAGTACAGCTCGTTGATTTTCCAAAGACCAAGCATTAAAACAGTTCAACTTATCTAACAGGAAACCAAGAAAAGGCATCAAAAAGCCTGCATGGGTGGATTGTAACCTGGCAAAACTCAAGATATGAAAGTAAGTGGTGTGATCTGGTGACCTGGGAGGAATGCAGAGACTGAGTTCATGCTGATGATGCTAGGAAAGGGCAGTCAGTGGAGTTGACTCTGGCAAGAGACATAAAGGACAAAAAGAACAAAAGGAGAATTTATAGAAAGTTTAAGTTTGCTTCTGAATGGAGTAGGGGGTTTGCAATGTGGTGAATGCTGAGGTACTCAACACTTTATTTGGTTTGGCTTTTAGTGGTGAAATTTAACATCAGGTATTCCAAGGCTCTCGAGGCAACCCCAGGAACAGTGGAAAAGTCTGAGCAAGGAAGATTTACTTTTGGTAGAGGAGGATCATCTTAAA
This sequence comes from Pseudopodoces humilis, assembly GCF_049639895.1. Taxonomy (NCBI): domain Eukaryota; kingdom Metazoa; phylum Chordata; class Aves; order Passeriformes; family Paridae; genus Pseudopodoces; species Pseudopodoces humilis. The sequence goes on along the minus strand of NC_142203.1, from coordinate 71,104,045 downwards.
GCACATTTTAACAGACTGAACATACACAAGGGACCTGATGGAATGCACCCACAAATGGTATATGCCATTGTGAGGCCACTTTAAAATAATTTTTGAAAAGTCATGGCATTTAGGGGAGATTCATGAAGAAGCAAACACCATCCTTACAGGCAAGAAAAGGTTTTGAGGAGCTGTGGAATGCACAATGTTACATTGATCCTTGGGGAGAAAATGGAGAAAATACTCAGGGAGCCAAACACACAAGGGACAAGGAGGTGATTTGGAGTTGTCAGTACAGACCTACAAAAGGGAAAATAATGTCTGACAAACCTGGTAACCATTTAAGGTGAAAGGAATAGTTTGATGAAAAAGAGAAGAGTTGTGAATCTTCACTTTTCTTGATTATGTCAAAATTTACAACAAAACTCTTCCATTAACAAACTGATTAAATATGGGCCAGTTAAATAGAGAATGAGGAGTCTGAAAACTGCTGAACTTCTGTTCTTAAAGAATGGTGATCAGCAAAATCCTTGGAGAGCACTTACTAGTGGTATATCCCAAGGGTCTTTAATGAAGGCCAATACTATTTAAATCTGTATTAATAAACTGAATGATGCAAAAATGAACCCTCAGCGTGTTTACAATGCAAGCAATGGGCACGAAAAAATATATGGGAAATTCCATTTAAAGACAAAGAAAACTTCTAAAATGTGAATGAGATCAAACATTGCAATAAATTGTTTAAAGAAGTTGCATAGTCTCTATCCAGGATGATACTCAAAATCCCTCTGGACCTAATCTGACCCTGATTTTATCAAGAAGCTAGACAATCTCTAGAGATCCTTGTCAACCTCAGCTATTTTGTGATTGAGTTAAATTTCCAAATGAGGAGGGGTTTGTGTTACCATTTTTTTCCTACCCATTTCTGACATAGGTTAAGGGGCTGGCCAGGGCATAAACAGACCACATAATGTGCTCTGGAGTGTTATTAATCCCCAGTTCATAAATGTTAATGACTTTCCTGCTCATGGCTAATCCAGACAGAGAAAAGTGGTTTTGAGATTAGAAGATAAATCCTTACTTTCATGGCAGGCCCAAAGGACTCTGAAGCATTTGGGAAAATGACATGTTAGCATCAACACCAATTCTGCATCAGGATGCACCAGCACAGATTTATGTTCCTGAGAGGCATCCCATTTATCACGTGTGTGCTGCAAGATCCCATTTTGCATAGGTTTTTCCACAAAAGTTCAAGCCATGTTAAGGCAGAGAATATACGGAGCAAAAATTCCAAGAGAGACTGTGTAAGTTGAAATGACATATACCTCCTGTGCCTGTTCCCTCACCACTCATTTCATTCCCTTTCACTTGTTACTTTGTCATTGTGGACTGTGTTCTTGCAGTCCCTCAGACAGCCCTTCACACGGACAGCTTGAAAGAAGCCCAAGTTTTACAGTCTTCCCTGAGCAATCTGAGAAGCACAACTTCAGGAAAGCAGATGTGTTTCTACTCTTATCTGAATAGTTGATAGGAGGAGAGAGATATCAGGCTGATGCATATTTGATCTGGAATTATTTATATGTATGTATTTATATATATTTTTTTTTAATGTATATCTAAAAATACATGTAGATACATGTAGATACCCATATGTATGTGCATAGGGAAGGGAAACACAAACCAGGTAGATACTTCAAAGTGCTGTAATAAATGCCTGTTCAGACTACTATTACATGGGTTTGCCTGTTTTTGAGCATCAGGGGTAGGGTTTTCCAATACTTTCGTATTTTACTTTCTCCTGTCTCTATCAAGGAGACGAAAGTTATGTTAGGACAAAGGAAAAAATATAAGCAATTTCCACTGCAAAGTAAAGCCATTCTAAACTTCTTAAGTGCCTAAGCCCAAGAAATGGTGTCACAGGATATTGCCACACTGTAATTTAAGGGAAAGATATTGTGATGATAATAATGAGGTCAAATTCTTGTGAAAATGCCCATTCCTCAAACATGTTTATCAATACAAATGTCAGGAGATGTTCAAGAGTCCTTTCTGACTTTTACCTGCTAGCTAATGCAAATATTTCCTTTTTAAAATATTTATATATGACCCTCATGGGAATCAGGGTTGGTGATAAGATCATGAAAAGATCACAGAATAATAGAATTAAGTTGGAAGGGATTTTCGAGGTCATCCAGTTCCAGCCCACTGCCATGGACAGGGGCTCCTTCCACTACACCAGGCTGCTCAGAGCCCCATCCAACATGGGCTTGAACACTTCCAGTGTTGGGGTATCCACAGCTTCTCTGGAATGTAGAGGTGTCCCCTATTTAGCCAAACTGGCTTGGGACCTATCTGGAATAGAAACTGAGGCTGCTGTCTGCAAAATGCCATGAGTAAGTCAGTTTTAGGTGTCCATGTAGCATTATCAATGGGTGTGTCCAAAAATCCAAGTACACATCACCCATGAGTAGATGTCAATTCCTCAAGTCCTTTGTCTTTGTTGTTCTAAGTAGAAAAAAAAATTGGCAAAGATAAAAGGCTGGTCAAAAGTATAAATTTAAAAAAAAAGGGTTGTTCACCATACACGTCCATTTACTTTTTAAATTTTAGAGTGTGTTTTGTGCTACACAACCATCATGGTCATAACTACTACTCTTTTTCATGTTACAATATTGGCAATTGAAAAACTTGAAAAATTAATATCTGGAGTGACTGACATCTGGAGACATTCCCAGTGCTCAGTGTAAACTGAAATCCAGTTGAACCTGGTACAGCCAACACTAAGAGTGCGTTAACAAAATATCCCAGTTATGAGTGTTCTGGTTTGTCTGGAACAGAAACTAAAATATAAAGAAAATTTATGAAGATCTCAAGTAAAATTATGTTTCTTGCAGGGCTCAGAACAATAAAAACAAAACAAACAAACAAAAGAATCATTTATCAATGGAGTAAAAAATATTTGAAGAGTGGAATATTTCCACTACTAAGTAGTAATAAAAACTTATAATAAGGATGAAAAAAAAGGTATATTTTATATGAAAAGTTAGCTTTCATATTTGAAAGAGGCAATATGAAGTACTTGTAGCAGATGAGGTCAATTAAGCACTTTTCAGTCTAGCAGCAACCAGTAAAGATAGAGAAACATTATTTCTAGACATGGACATTTACAGATCATAGGACTGAAATTCTCATATCAGGAATGTGAACATGTGCCCTAAGTGCCCATCTTCCTGTTAATGTGAATAATAAAAAACAAAATAACACAAAACCACCACAGGATTCTAAAAAAATAAAATACATTCTAAATAACTATTGTTTCATTATATACATATATATTTATAAAAATTAGATCTCAGTTCTGGGTAAGACAATGGAAAATTTTACCAGACACTTAAAAAATAGAAAATTGAATAGCAAATAATAGATAGAAAATTGGTAGATTATGATCAATAATTAATAATAACAACAACAAAATAAGAACAAAAACATCATCAACAACAATAATAATAATAATAATAAATAATTAATAATAATGCTTTATTGAAAATAGGTTGCATAAAGCAAACCTGGTTTAATGTTTAGAGATGCTTACAGGTGGCTTGATAAGAATATTTCTGCTACCATGCTATACATTAAAGTATTCCTTATTTCAGCACACCATTTTGGTTAAAAAATATGTACTTCAGAGTATCAGTAACACACACACTTCTCTGTGCTATTCTACCAGATGATTAACTGACAGCTGTGAAAAAATATTTTATCAATAAAGAATCACCAGTGAATATGACAAGGTTAGAAAATGGTTTTGTGCTCATCAACATTTTAAACAGGGAACTGGAAGGAGATAAAAAGTCATTACTGGTAAAATATGCAGATAACACAGTATTTGTCCTTCCTTTAGCTGACTGAGGGATAAATATTACCAATATCCAAGCAGCCACATAAAGTCATGAGGGCTGCTTGGTAAACTGGTTTTTGCCACCCATGATATTCAGTTCTGGTGTGTTTGGTTCTTTAAATGGAATCATATGTTTGGGAACAACAGGTGCATGCCAGACACAGGACACTGGAAACTGAAGAATTTGAAAAAGTTAAGTGTAAATTATGACTTTAAGAAAAGCACTGGTAGAAGAGAAACTTGTGTGACGCTAGGCTGCATAAAAAGGGAAGGAATAAGAAAGAGTGGAGAAAATATTCCATTTCAGTGTTCAGCATTCACAGGACTGAGACTAGAATACAATTGTGGCATCTGCATGAATAAAAATAAAGAGTTTATTAAAAAAAATGAGCTGGGTGCAGAAAAGAGCCATGGAAGTGATTTCTGGTCCAGAGAAACTGCTTCACAGAGAGAGACTTAAAGAGCTCAATCTGTTCAGCCTATTAAAATGAAGACTGAGAGGTGACTGCAGTACAGCGTATCAGTACCTTCACAGGAGAAGAACGCTGGGTATTAATGGGCTCTTTAATCTAGTGGGGAAAGGCACATCAAGAACTAATGGCTGGGAGCTGAAGCCAGACAAATTCAAATTAGAAATTAGGCACAATGGAGGAGATGATTAACCAGAGTCACAAACTACTGAGGGAAACAGTGTTTTCTCCATTGCTTGATATCTTCAAAATCAGAAAAGACAGTTTGGGGTTGGTTTTTTTTTATTTTTTTTTTTTTTAAGATCTGTTTTGGCTGAAGTTTTATTTCTTAATAAAAAGAAATAGCTCAGCCCAGGTTTGTGCAGCTTGACATGATACAGGTCAGTGGGAGAGGTCTCTTGATGTGCACTGAGATGACAAAAATCTAAGTGAATGTAGTTAGAACAGGAATGAGGCTGAGCTAACTAATCTGGCCTGTATATTAAAGCTGCAGTCTCAAGAGTCTTTTATGCTTTCCAGTGAGCACAAGGAAGTGCAGATGCCTTTTTTTTTTTTTTTTTATTTTTTTTGTTTTATGTGAAGCACCCCATAGAAATATCCTTTCTTGTATATAAAGATATGTTTTGTATCCCTAAAGAGATGCAATATTAACATAACTTTGTCCAGGTACAACATCAGATCTTTAGTTTCAGGATTTACAGTTCACAAAGCTGTCTTCCAATTTTAGGGATCAATATTCTACTTTAAATAAATTAATAAATACATAAATAAATAAATATACACACTAATAACACTAAGAAATTGAGCTCTAGATCTCCTTTCTGAGGTTTTTTTGTCTGCTTTGGGTGTTTTGTGGTTTGTTTTTTTTTTTTTTGTTTCTTTGGTTTTTAATGAAATGCAGAGAAAAAATGGGAGACACAACACAAAGGAACTAGAAAATTAAACTTGAATAGATTAATAAAATACGAGCTGTGCTGCTAGAGTTTTGCATTTGTTAGCCACAATGTCTCAAATAAAGGGACTGCTGCCGTTTTCTCAACCAGTTATTCCAGGAAACCTATGTACCATGCACAAGTGTGGCATGAGTTTTAATATGCTGCTAGACACTTGCTACTTTTCTCATTACAAGCAGACAAACAGATACCAGGGATGATGATTATACAGACTATGTATCCTTCTATTATTTCCAGATGGCTCTGCTTTGTTGTGATTTTGATGCCATTGCAAAATGTATTTATTAAGAATATGTACTCTTTCTTCTTTTTATTTTTCCTTTTTTTTTCTTATTTTCTTTTGTTTTCTTTTTATATTTTTGTTTGCTAATGCCCAGAGTGCTGTGCAGTGCTGGGGAAGAATAATGCCATGCACTCCATGTCCCAGTACACTCTGGGAAGCAGCTCTGTCTAGAATGAGCTGGATGTCCTGGTGGACAAGAACCTGCCTCTCTGCCCCTGAGCCAGCAGTGGTCCCTGCTGGAAGGCCAGTGGTGCCCAGGATTGAACTAGGAAGAGCATTGCTAGGTCAGGGAGGGGGTCAGGACCCTCTGCTGAGCCCTGCATCACGTGGAGTGCTGTGTCCAGCTTGTGGCTCCTCAGGACAGGGGAGATGTGGAGCTCTCCCAGTGGAGAGCAGTTCCACTGGAGAGCTCACAAGGATGATTAGGGACTGGAGCATCTCTTTTAGGAGTAAAGGCTGAGGAAGCTCAGGCTGTTCAGCCTCATGAGGAGACAACTGAGAGGGAACCTCATCCCTGTCCATCAGGGTCTGCAGGGAGGTGACCAAGGATGGAGCAGGTTCTGCTCAGAGATGCCCAGCAGTGCAGCAAGAGGCAATGGGCAGGATGTGGTGCCCACAAAGTTCCACCTGAACATGAGGAAGAACTTCTCCCCTGTGCAGTGGTTGAGCACTGGGACAGACTGGCCAGAGAGGGTGGAAATACCCCAGAACAGTCTGGATGCAATCCTGTGCCATGTGCTCTGGGATGACCCACTGTGGTCCCTTCAACCTAACCCATTCAGTGATTCTGTGATTAAGCACAGGTCCCTCGCAGTAAATGGATTTGATATTTTCAGAGTGGTCAGTATACTGTGTCTTCCAGAAGATCCATTTTTTTTTTATCTTTTTATTCCAAAGCACAACATAAAGAGTAGAAATAAAAAAATGTGCTTCAAGTTCATATTCATTTCTTTGTGCACATTTAAAGAAGGACTACATTCCTGTTCAACAATTGCTTTAAAATTCATTCGGTGTCTAAGAGATTTAGTCTAGCTGTTTAATTATTTTTTTATAAGTGGTCACTGTTTAGGATTGCTATTTCAATGAACAGTAGTATTTATTACATTTCAAATTTTTGGACTAGAAAAGTGTTATTAAGTGTGACCTGTTCTTTGCCTTCTCACTGCATTAGAGAGGATTCTGATTTCAGAATGGCCTTTTAAGATAAATAACACATTTTCCCCATTTTTTTTTTTTCCAGAATTCATGGTAAGTCATTTGAAACAATTGATGTCAAGGTTATAAAGAAACAGTAAACATCAGATCATGACAGGAATATAGTTATGGCTGGAGACCCCAGTTAGGTCTCAATCTCTGAGTTATACCCAGACCAAACACACACAATGCAATAGTCACACCAAAAACTCCACAGCTGAGGTTGAATTTGCCATCAACTTCTACAGCAATAAATCTTTGATTTAAGTGTGTATGGATCAGGATTTCAATAAGAATTTATAATTGCCAGCTTTACTTTTGTGAAAAGCCTTTATGGCATGTGGAGAATATATTTTCAAAGGAATGAAGCTTAGACTGAAGAGATGAAAAACATGTAAAAGGTGATAGATGTTACCAACTTTTTTTTTTTTTTTAAATTTGGTTTTGTGAAAATGTCTCATGATTTTCAGTAGCACTAGAAAACACTTGCATCAGTCCTTGTTTCTAGCCTGTTTCTCTTTGTAAGTCATCAAGGAGTCAATTTTCCAAGGATTTAGGAAAACTCAATATATTCCTGAAAAATGAACTGGCTTAAGCCTGAGAACTTCTGCCTTAGATTAAAAATCTTGAGCCAACCTGATGTAAAACCCTCTGAAATGACCCAAAATGATGAAACCTTACAGAGTTCAGTAAAAAATTGTCTAGAATTCTCTATTTTACATGTTTTCCAATCAAATAAGAGAAACTTTTAATATATTATTTTTAAATTTTAGTTTATTTCATTTTGATGAATACTTGATTCATTGTACAGAACACAAGAGCATCAAAGAACAGTCTATGAAGGGGGGTGTGGAATTTCTTCTATTAACTTTAAATTTTATTTTGAAAATATTAGAAAAATATTAATGAAATTATAAATAACAGATCGCCTGGACGTGCAACTTCAGCAGTCCAGGCTGGACAGTGGGAAATATATATGCTATTAGGGATTGTGCAGCCCTGGAGATAATCACACAGGAAATTGAAGGAGTTTCTATCCTGGGATGCTTTCAAGACCAGGCAGGTAAAAATGTGTCTGGCCTAACACTATACTGTCTTACTTCAAATAGGCATCTGGACTAGAGGATTCAAAAGATGTCTCCCAACCAATATATTCAATAAGTAACTAAACAATTGCAACATGTATTGGATCACTTCTTCTTTTAAACTAAATTTGTTAACTAAGGCCTAATAAGTGATATGAAATAAGTCATAAGGACAGCATAATTTGTGCATTAAATGTTCTAAGACCTCTTAATTTAGCATTTTGCATTTTATGTTGCTCTATAGAATGCAAAAAAGTATTTTTTTATGAACAATTACTAAATAATCTGGATTTTGGAGGAATTTTTAAGACACATAAAAAGCCATTTTTACAGGATCACAGAGTCATTTAAGTTGGAAACAACCTTTAAGATCATCAAGTCCAACAGCAGACCCAGCACTGACAAGCTCACATGTCCCTAAGCCCCACAACTGGATGGTGACTCAACCTCAGACACCCTGTTTCCATGCTTGTCACCCCTTTTGATGAGGAATAATTTCCCTAATATCCAATCTAAACATCCCCTGACTCAACTTGTGGCTATTTCCTCTTGTTCTATTACTTGTTACTTTTAAATGTTTTAATTTGTTTTGTTTGTTTTATTTGTTTTAAAAATGTTGGTTTATTTTATTTTGGCTTTATAAAAAAAAAAGTAATCTGAATAAAAATAAAGTTTTAGTGCCAATTTTGTTATGATACCACATTTTGACATATTTTAGAATGAAACATTATAGCTTTCAATTTCCAAAATATCATTTCTGTTATTCCCTTAAAAGATTAATCCTCTCCTTCCTGCTGCGTCTTCAAATAACAGAAAAAGTTTAACATTTTTATTTGAATATTTTCTTCAGTGATCCATTTGTGGTACTTTGCATTTTGTGTATTCATATTTGAGAGAAGATAAATTAAAATAAAGAAAACAGTTTCATATTGATGTGTTTTCCTTCTCTCCAGCTCTGTAGCTTTCTATTTCAACCTTCAAGTGCAAAACAAAAAATAATCGATACTTTAGGACTTTTATCCATCAGTTACTTATTGTATTAATCAAAAATAAAAATTATTATCCTAAATATTAAAAAAATAAAAATTCTTTACCACGTACATTTGGAATGTGACCCTAGAGCTTCTGTATCCATCTTTTTTAAAAAAAAATAAAAAAGACGGCACTTTTCTACCACAGTATTTCAAAATTTATACATTTAGAATGCTTAATACTATATAGAATTATTTCTAATTTACTGCAGTATGACTCTCTTAAATACAATGGTTTTTATTGTGATTTACACCACTGTTGCTGAGTTCTGAATCACAACCATGCCTGTATTTATGGTTTGCACAATCCCTTCGGTTGTACGTAATTTTTACAGTAGAATAAAAATAGCAGACCCCTACTTAAAGGGCCTTATCATCATAGATCCTTAATTACAGCTATGTTAAAGTAACCTCTGTAGTGGCCCACAAGCCAAAGCAACAATAAATAAAAGGGACTGTAAAGTGGGTAGCTTCTTCCAAAGGGAAATGTCAGCCTGCGCAAGGAAATGTCACCAGTGCAATAGCATTTCCCACTGCAGCACAGGGTGGGAGCAGGGCAGAGAGAGGAGCTGGTGCTTTGTGGAGAGGCTGGGGACACACAGGACAAAGCAGGAGGAGCTGCCAGGTAGGTGACCAAAGCTGCCCATGGAAGGAATGGATTGTCAGGCTGGGCCAAGCTGCAGGCTCTGGGCTGGAGCCCTGGAACAAGGCTGCTGCATCAGTTTGATATCAATGCCCCATTTAAGTACTATTTATTTTACTTTGGACACTACACAGTCTTCTCTGGAAGCAGAAGAGCTTTTCTTTTCACAGGAGATGTGCTCCTGTTCCTGCAACAAAGGGCAGTGTCAATCAAAAGAGAGTGAACATACCAGAAGCTCACCAGCCTCTGTCTTCTGGGTGAGGTGGTCACATATGATAGGATGAGAACACTATGGCAGAATGCAGATGTCCCACAAGAAGCCTCGTATACAAAATATGGAGAAAATTACCTCATTTTCCTACAGGCAGCAGGTCTATCTGTAGCATTTACTTTCTTTCTAAATCCCTGCTTCCATCTCCAGTAAACTTTAAACTGCAGTTTCAGTTTTGCTCTGGATCCAGTTTGATTTTGCTCAGCCTCCCACCACATGGGCTGCACATACAACCCTTTAGTCCTGGATTTGAAGAACCACACTCTGGACCAGACAGCTTCCCCCTTTTGCCCTCATACATCTGTCTCTTGGGATGCTAGATTGCTAATCCCTTGTTATTTTTGTTGCAGGGAGAGGTTTTCTTGCTTCATTTGTTGAATCTGAAAGACCATGCCTAACACAGTGTCTGGCTTTAACGAACTCAGTGATTATCTCTGTTCTGAGAGCGGATGTAAGAGCTCTTGGTGCAGTAATGCCAGTGAACAGAACACTCAGACCAAAAAGAAAAAGGGTATCAGCCAATTTCAAGCAATCATTAAGCTTAGTACCTGTAAAAAGCAGTAACAAGCCAGGTGAAATTTAGTTAACCAGCTATGGCATGGACTGAAACATGCTCAGCCACAAACCTAGGAGAGACAGTTTAACTAGTATGATGAAGTAGGACTTACACAGAGATTTTTAGGCTGAAGATGTGAATTTGCATAGTGAAACATAAACGGTAATGCATTATACACTATATATAAATGAGAAATAACCTCTGGTCAACAGTACAAGTCATATGATTCCCTCTGCACATGGCTTTAGCAGTAACCATGAAAGGTTTGCAGGGACTTTCTTTCCACTAATTGAACTTGTTCTAAAGCGCAATGAGATTCACACCTTTTGCTTAGGGGAAAATCAAAGGGGAATTCAAACCCAGAAAATGTCTCTGGCCCTACCCCTCCAGTCTGTGCCACATCATATAACTAAAAGATCCAACCTTACATCTCAGAAGAACTAACCTTTTGAAGTTGCTCAGAGATGAAATCTGCTGTCAATGTCCTTTAACCAATTTTAACTGCCAGACTCCTCACCTGGAAAAAGCAGCTTCATTTTCTCAGCAGAGGTGAAACTTTTTTTTTCTTCCTCTTCCTTCTTCCCCCAGCTCCTTTGCATCTTTTCAATTTATGAAATGCTTTGGGATCATTCTGGGAGAAAAGCTCCATGCAGTATAACCACATTAGCTTGTAAAGCAAACAGAAAAAAATGGCCTGTTGGTCATAAACAAGCTGTCTGCAAATTTGTCATATGCTATCTCTGCACTGGATCTTATTCAGGACTGCAAGATGTGGTGTTTTGTTTTATACTGATGGGCAATGTTGCCAGGGATTCCATCCCAATATAGATGTTTGTAATACACATTGTGTGTCAGTCTCTTCAGTCAGTTGTCGGTAATAGAGTTTGAAAGGCATATAGTGACAGTATAAATGCATATGGTATATCTGAATATTTTGTTGGAAGGATGATGGGTCCTGGCTGCTTAGGATGCTACATGGACTCCTGTGCAACCTGCATTTTTACCAGCTCTGTCTCCCAAACTGGAAATAAAGACAAGCCACGCTGGTTTCTCTGTACTGTCAGCATAATAAAATCTCGAAGGCAATTCATCTGACCTGCCTTTGACCTTTATCTTAGAATGAGGTGGGCTTCTTTCTGTTTTCCTTTCCACTGACTATGAAAACAAGACCCACATGATGAGCTTAACAACTGGAGTTCTATGCAATTCCACAAACCTAGGCCCTGCCTACTCTGATCAACCTCTGTTTTCTGGGAGCATCATCCTTTTGATAATTTGTGGTATCTGCCAGCCCTTTTAGCTGTCTCAGCCTAGAGTACTTCAAGTGTTACCACTTTCCACATAAGCAGCTGAAAGTCCCAGGTTAAGCTCAGTGCTGGGAGACCTTTCCAGCAGACCACAAGTTCCACATCTGGCTCCCAGAGGCAGGTGGTTCCAGACATCTCCCTAAAGTCCTGCTCCACGTAGGCCAGCTCTGTGTGGTGTCTCCAAAATGCAAGGACACTTCAAGTGTTGTCAGACTTCTATTTTCAGTCAACTGACTCAAGCCACTGTATATCTAAATTTAGGTGTTTGCATATGAGCTAGGTGTCTAAGCTTGGAGAGCTATTGGTTGACCAGATATAGACATTTGCTTCATCTCTTTCTAAACCACTAATTGCATTGACTAGACCTCTACTCTCTTTAATGGGTACCTGGCCATTTATCTTGTATGCGGGCATCTAAAATTAGATGTCTTAATCCCTGAGCCTAATCACACCACTAACTTTTAGATTCCTAATTAAGATAAATTAATTGAAAACTACAAGACCTTTGCACCATTTTTGAGCTTTCTTTGAGCCTTCACCTACACTTAGCTGGAAAGAGCAGATGACCACACTGCTTTCTCCGTTGATGAATTGCAGGAACTGAAAACAAAAACAGAAACCAAAAAAAAAAAAAAAAAAAAAAAAGAAAACAAAACCAAAACCAAAATCAAAATAACTAAATTATTTTTAAAAAAATCAGAAACTGGGCTTCTGAAGAAAAAAATAGCAGCTTCATATACACAAGGATTTGCCTCTTCATTCTGAATAGTCATGAAATACCAATCAAAACTTCAAAAGATGATGACTTCTGTCATCAAGCTAAGTATGTCAGGGGAGGTTTTACTGGATATCAGGAGAAGGTTCCTTCTTACAGAGGGTGGTTGGGCACTGAACAGGCTGCCCATGGCAGTGGTCAGGGTGGGATCCTTGGGTTTATCCTGTGCAGGGTCAGGAGTCAAACTCAGTGGTCTCTGTGGGTTCCTTCCAACTCTGGATATTCCCTGATTCTGTGGTTCTGTTAAGAGGTAGCTGCAGAAGTGGTTTATTTTCTCCACCTGGCTAGCAGTACTGGCCAGACCTGACTGAGGAACTCTAACCTTAGAGCTTCATGCCAACATTTAAAAGTCTTGTTAAGCTTGAGCAATAGGATTTGAATCAGATCTGATCTGGCTGCTCTGGCATGAGGGGTGAGTAAGTAATTCTCAGCTCTATGTAGTTGCATGTGTAGACTTTACCTTGTTGAAAGTGCTTGCTCAGGCTTTGGCATTCTGGGGGGCTTTGTTGTTGTTGGGTTTTGTGCTTAATTTTTGCAGTTGTTGTTGGGGGATTTGTTTCTGTTTGTAGTTGGGTGTTTTTGTTTGCTTTTGTTTTTACAATATATCAGGAGACAATATGTTTTCTTGTTCAATAAAGGAGATACAAAGTTTTTACTACCAGCTTCAGATAAGTCTGGTGAAGTTGAAAGAGTGTAACCACATGGATGCTAAAAGTTTTCAGAAAGGAGAACATGCACAGGGACAGGATAGGACAGAAGTGCCAAAAAAAAAAAATTAAAAACTTGTAAAATAATTGAAAGTGGTTATTCTTACCTAATGAGAGGTTATTTTCACCTTCCTACAGAAAATGCCCATTGAAAAGTCATTGTGTCTAGACCAAACAGTGTTTATGTAAGTTTTTTGTTGGGTTTTTTCTGTTTGTTTTTTTCTCACAGAAATGGCATCATAGCATTCATGTGATTTCATTTCTTCAAAGTGACATATATTTTCCATTTCAACAGCTGTGGAAGGTAGTGAGTACAAATGCTTCAAGTTTACAGAAACAGAGAAGGCCTAACCAGAAAGGTATTTAACCTCCTACTTATTTTTGAAATCATCATATAGCAATATCTTCAGAGATGTAGCTATAAACTTTAAAAGCAATATTCAGAGTACTCACTTTCACATCATAATGGCCAAAAATCAATTTCATTGATTCTGTGCTGGTTTTTGAGCAGGGAGAACTCCTGATTCTCATGTCAGAGGCTCTGTGGGATCTGTCCAGGAGTCACCTACAACCTGTAAATGTTTTTAAGGGTACACCTTCATTGGAAAAATGGCTCTCTCCTTGCATTGGGACCTAGCTCCTCATTCATTGAATCATCTTGTTCCAACCCCTGCCAAGGGCAGGGACACCTTCCACTGGACCAGATGACTCAAGGCCCCATCCAACCTGGCCTTGAAAGCTTCCAGGGTCTTCCACAACTTCTCAGGGCAACCTGTGCCCATGCCTCACCATCCTCACTGTAAAGAATTTCTTTCTAATATCTAAACTAAACCTGCCTTCATCACACTGCCTATAAGATAGTTTGGTACTACATGGAAAGAGATGAAGGTCTCTTTCCAATACACTAAAAAATGCTATTGAGAGGAGGAGCCATTCGCAGATCTTAAAAACAGAATGATGATGAACCTTCTGGATCCCATTCCATTAAGTGAATACTTAATGGCCACTGCCATACCCCTACAGAAAATACAGGCACAATTCAGTCTGCACCAATCAGCTGAGGGCCTGATATTGCTGGGCTTTTTGGGGGTTGTTTCTGTTTGTCCTTGCTATGGGCCAATAAATTCTTTTCAAGTTGTGCCTTGAATAGCAGAGTAGTGTGAGGGATTTCATGTTTAGAAATTTTTCAAGGAAGTCCATGTATGTGATGGGCCTGACTGCACTCTAATGTCTCAGGCCAGGCAAGTCATGATTGTCCTGTTCTTTCTGAGGTCAGGCATCATGGAAATCTGCAGTGAGATTTGTGAGGCTCTAAGCTTAGACAATCCCTTGAAAACAGCTTCCTGGAATTTAAGGTTTTAAGTTCATTCAAAGCCCCATTTGGACACTGAAATAAACACTCTGGACCACATCTCAAGTGCTTTGTTCAAGGTCATCTGAGAGGAGTTCAATGGATCTTGGAAATGAGCCCAGATCTCTGCTTAACTCTAGCCATAGATCCATCCATTTTCATTCCATAGCAGCATAATAGGGATTTGGAAAACTACTCTAAAACCTTGAAAATTGAATAGATATCAAAATCCTTCTGTATGTTATTTGGAATCATCCCACAGATTTCAGCAGAGGAATATATTCTTTCTTATAACAAATTGAATTGCTAAATACATATCGAAATCTCTCATTACTTGTTAAAGTAACTACAGCTTTCTCATAAATATTGTAGAGATACATGCAGAGGGTTAAAAAGTGACAGCTCAGTGGTCTGGAATTAAATCTGTTGCAGGTATATAATTTAGTGTGACATTAATTGGGTAGTGGGGAAGCATAAATGAGGAACACAATGCGTATACATTGGAATTTTTTGTTAAAGAAGGAACACCACAAATGCTAACCTCAGCAGCCCAAAATCAAAGAGAGCAGAGAGGAAGGGGAGGAAAGAATAAGACCCCAAAAAACCAATTTTCCCCCAACAAAAAAAACCCCAAAGCAACACACATAACAATATACAACCAAACAATTGTGTCTTGTTTCTCTGGGAGGAAGTTTAAATTAGCTACCAAGGATTAAGATTTTCAGCTGAAAAAGATCAGTTTAGCTCTGAAAATGTAGGTTTAGCTGATTCTAAGTCACTGCAGTTCAGCTCATCTTTGTAACTATCCTGGGGCAAGTGGAGGGCAGCTGAGCTTTGTGTGCACCAGTTGTGACCACCAAGCCCAACACAGGCACTCACTCCCACCCCAGCAGGACTGGGGAAAGGACTGGAAGAGTAAAAGCTGGAAGACTCATGGGTTGAGATAATTTAATAGCAGTTTAATAGGGAAAGCAAAAAGCCATGCACACAAGCAAAGCAAACCAAGAATTAATTCACTGCTACCCATAGTCAGGCAGGTGTTCAGCCATCTCCAGGAGGACAGGGCCCCACTGTGCTCAACTGTGACTTGGGAAGACAAACTCCAAATTATCCCCTCTCTTCCTCCGTCTTCCCCCACTTTACAAACTGAGCATGATGTCACATGGTCTGGCACATCCCTTTGGTCACTTGGTGTCATCACCTGTCCTGGCTGTGTCTCCTCCCAGTCTCCCAATCACCCCCATCCCCTCCCCAGCCTGGCAGTGCAGGAAGCAGCAAAGACCTTGACTCTGTGCAAGCCCTGCTCAGCAATAAAACATCTCTGTGTTATCAGCCCTGTGTTCAGCACAAACCCAAAGCACAGCCCCACACCAGACACTGAGAAGGAAATTCTCCTCACACAAGTCAAAACCAGCACACCCATTCTCTGTTTTGCCCTCACTGGCTATCGACTTGTAGAAAATACATGATGCATAGATTACAGCTGTCAGAATGGGTGAGATCTTATGGAAATTGAAGTGCCAAAGAGAACATAGTAACTGGGCAGCACAAGTCCCATGAACACCAAGAGCAACATATACTTCAGCCTCCTCTTAGGAAAATTTGTTTTAGCCACTTACATGACAAGAATTTTAAAAAAAAAACAACAACAGCAAAAAATTGTGCTGCACAAAGAAAAAAAAAAAAAACCTAGAAAAACCTTCCCAGCATTGCACATCATTACATAGCTGAATGGATCCCTGCGCCACAAGAAACCAAAAAATACAAAACATGCAATTTGCCACTTCAAAAGAGCAGAAGATACAAAGAATATTGCCACTGCTGTAAGTCTCTTCTGCCCTAATTGTATGTGTGTTATTCCTGGCCTAGAACAGGGCTTTCTGTACTCTTTATGCTTCTCTCTCTTTACTTCTCACTCTTTTTTTTTTGAGTCATTAGACATAGAATGTCTTGGTTTGGGTGTTCAACTGTGTGTTGAGGCACTGACCTGAAGTGATTAAGTCATTTCACCCTATCTGCTGTTCCTCTGGGCTCTTGCTTGACTCTTATGTTCAGGGTAGGGTCTGTCTTGTATAACAGATACTGCTGTGGGACCTTGGTGTCTGCCAGGGATATTAGATGTTGCTACCACACAGGCATTAAATGTGCCTGCAGTTAGGCACAGGTAATCTTACAGCGGAGGCCGGGGAAAAAGAACAGATTCTACGCCCTACCATATTAATTTGCACAGTTGCAGTTTTGGAGATTAGTCTTAAATTATTTTGAATTGCAAATCCAATTGGACCTTAATTATGATTATGACCTCTACTTTGTGGCACACAGTTCAGTCTTTACAGCCACAGTCTATGGTAAATTACTATAAAGGTGCTGTAGATGATGCACCATAGCACAGAGCCTTGCCCTATATCTGTAGACAAAGACATGCATGCACATGCACATTTTGACTTGGAACAACCTCCTTATAATACAGATTTATTCTCCTTTAGTTTTGCTTTTTTGGCTTCCTTTCACTCCACATACAGGGTAACAAGGACTCAGTGACTTGCTGGAAGAAATCTGTAGAGTATGTTAATTTCTGTGGAATTTAGGCAGCCTCATAAGTCTTAGAGATTAATAAGAATCTGGGAAGTATCTATCTTCTAGTGATGCTTTCATTTGCGCAGTAATAAAGCTCGCCTTTCTTGTTTAATAAAAACAATGAGGAAACAAATGGGTGTGCAGGCATTGGAACTTTTGAGGAATTAATTCAAAAGCACGGAGGAAAGTTTTTTATCATGCTGTAAGCACCAGAAAGGTGAAAATTACTCTTCCCTCAAGCTCTTACCCTCTGTGTGCCTTATCTCCAAGTTACACCAGATTTAAGGCAAAACCCTCAGAAGGTGCAAAGTGTCTCTTAGAAAGTACTGATCATTTTCCTGAAAGGTGGTGTTGCACATTTCAGTGAGACCATCAGCAGCCTGGGAGAATTTTGCATAATTCACCTTCCTCCCTTGCCCACTGCAACAATTTCTTGGTAGAACATTTCCTCTCCAATCAAACCATGCTCCCGTGGAAAATTTCAAATCAGTGAAAATTTTGAGGCTCTTTTTTCCTTCTTATAAGCCTCTTTTGGTTTTGGAGAGATGGTTGTGATTTTGCCTGGCTGTTCCCTTTATCCTCCCCCCTAGAAAGTTTTTTGTCACTTGAGCTTTCTGTGCACAGACAGGCAATTGATGAAAGCAGGAGCCTTGCAGCAGGCAGGGGGCCAGGGGCTGATCACCCAGCTCCTGCCTGGGTCCCAGTCTCCCTGCAGCTCCAGCTGCCAGAGGCACAAACCCAAGTCACTTAGCATCCCCACATCTTCTGCAACTCTGGCTGCCAGAGAGCTGGAGCAGAGTGACAAGTTGCAAAAGTAATTTGCTTACCCCTCAAAAAAAGAACTTTGCAAGCTAGAACAATTTTGTTTCATTTAGGCAAAAGGATTTAATAAAAAAGAGAGATGTTTCAAACCTTTGTCTCCCTTTGATGCACATTAGAAGTGGCTTTGATGTCTTAAGAACTGCGCCTTTGTCAGCTGGGGTTGCACACTGAGACAGTTTTCTTCCAGTGTCCAAGAGCTGACCAAGCCTCCCTGCAGCCACCGGTTCCTAAGCTCTGTTTCAGGATAAACACAACAGCCTACAGGGGTTATATTCAGTACCAGGAATGAAAGGACAGTGCAGCAATTACTTATTCAGGGTTCTGAGTGTCCTTATCTTGCTACTGTGGCACTTAGTGGTCTCAGGAGATGGTCCTATTGTCTTTCTAAAGGGGGAATTTCTCTTAAAGAATACTGGCCAGTCTGGTTCTCGTCCTGCTCCTCAAGCAGGCCATTACTTCATCTCTTATAGCCCAAATGGATGGAAATGTAATGTACAGAACTGTGGTTTGATAGGTACTGCATGTCTTTCTGGTTCAAGGATGGACTGGATGTTTGGGTTCTTCTCCTCTCAGCTCCCATCCCCAAAGTGACCTTTGTCTAATTGTCAATAAAGTTTCCTATTTATCTCACTTTGACAACCTGAGAAATAAAACTAACTGAGATATTATTCTTCCCTGCAACAGTTTTCATCCAGCCTTGCTGTATAAACCTACAAAAATTACATGATAGGCAGGCCTGTCCCATGAGTTTCTGAGATTTGCTCTTGTTTTGCAGCTGGACCCTTGTTAATTGCAGTCTTTATCTTCCACATAACTGGTGTGGTGGCACCTTTAAGGGTGATCCAGCTCTGCCTTGGTGGAGAATATGCAGAATTCTTTGCACTGGTGGGAACACAGCTACAGTCAGAAAGCTTTTTCCTTTGCTTCTGATCTGGACCTGATACTGTGGCACAGGTCTGGGTCAGGATATTATGTTTGTAATCATATTACAGTGGATCTGTTTGGGCTCTGACTTTAACCTTCACTTAATAAAAATGTGTTCTAGCCACAGGCTATGAGTTCTCATGACTAGCAAAGGTAGAGACCTTTGCAATGTAATAAAAACAGGGAGGAAATACTGTGAGATATAGAAACAGGTTCTGCTCTCCCCCTCCCATCTTCTTGCACTCTGATGTGAAGTCTTTGTTTTAGAAATAAACATTTTGGAACTTAAATCAGTTTTTGTTTAATCAAGTCCACTTTTTAAATATTCTTAAGTAAAATACTACTTAAAATGGGTAATTTTATATGAAGTGGGAGAGAGATAGTGCGAGAACCTACAGTATATCAGACTGAATTAGTTTTTCATGCTACAAGATGTAAACAAATCTATTTAATTAGAACACCTTGTTCTTATTGCATTCAGAGTCATCTTTTATACAGGCAGAAAGAAAAAAAAGGGGTTGGCAGCAAATTTCTACGATGCTGCAAAAAACCCATCTGAACTGAGCATCTCCCTCAGTAAAATGGATGTTTTCTACTCTACTTGTTTGAATCAGGGTCTCAAAATCTAGTCCCCAACTACAAAGATGATCCCTGGGCCAAGTACATACATTCCTAGAGACCAGCTGTGATTTGAAACCCTTCCTTTCTACTTCAGTGGAGACGTCAGATGTGTAGTCATGCAGGGGGAAGCTGGTCTTTCAAGTAGCTTGCTTAGGTTATGCATACCAAGACCAGAATTCACTCAGAACTTCCTGCCTTTGCCAAGGCCGTGAGATTTCCATGCTTTCTTCACCTCTGGGGCAATCTGTCCAATTTTCACCATTATATGTGCAACCCAGAAACAATAATGATTTTCCTCTCTTTGCAGTTCTTTTCTCTGCTTTATAAGGCAAAATGGAATCTGGAACAGCAACAGGAGGAAGGAGAGAGGCTGTGTGCTCGAGGGCTTTATTAAACTCCATAAAAACTCTAAGATCACCTTCCTCTTTCCTCTCTGGTAGCCGTGCAAGGAGCCCACTTGGCTATACAGGCTCATTAGTCACAACAGAGAGGCGGCACAAGGTCCCACAGTGACAAGCTGCCACCTAAATCTAGGTAATGTGCCGTGCTAAAATGCTGTACACTTGCTTGCAGCAAAATCTCTCAGTTCCTTGCTAAGGTGATGTTTCCTTTTCTTTCTGAATTCTAGACCTGGATTTAACACCCCTCTGGCCTGTGCTTTCCTTGATACACTTTTTAAAACATGTAGCTTCCTGCCCACACTCTTCCAAAGCCTTAAATGGGCAGTAGAGGCACACAAATATTGTCTGGGAATATCATGCAAAATGCCAGACCTCTTGGTCCAGTCACCACATGGAGACTCTCACTCAGGCCAACACAGAGGTAGGCTGAGCTATTAAACATCAATATGGGTGTGTTTCCTCTCCTCTGGATATAGTAGCCAGGTCTGTTCCACCAGATTTCTGCTACAAGAAAGATTCCTTTACTGTGTTGTGGTAGAAAGACCTCATGGTGGGATCTGGGAGAAAAACAGGGAGTACTTTCCTGAGTAATCTGGCCAACTGTCTGAGCAGAGCTGCACAATGCAGTCAAGGATGTCTTCATTGCATGATGCCATCTGTTTTGATTCCTAGTACACGAGACAGTCATGTTGCATACTGGTCCAGAAGTCCATGGATATAGATCAGAGGGAACTTTAGTAATCAGGGGATTTTTATATTTTTTCTCTCTTGCTGTGGCTTCTGGAACAAATATATTCTTTACATTTGTGGAAGGCATGCCTGCCTATGGCAGGGAGATTGGAACTAGGTAATATTTAAGGTCCTTTTCAACCCAAACCATTGTATTGTTTATTTTTTCCTCTCCCATCTTTCCTTTGACTTGCCCATTTATATGACCAGTTCTTCAGGACAGTCTGTTTAATCTATAATGATGTCCAATGTACCCCCATGTCATCTGAACTGTCCAGAAATGATAGTAGCCTGTAATCACAATAATCACATTGAAAACAAAATGCCAACATTTTTGTCCCAATGTGAGGGCTGTTTTCTATTCCTCTGGCTTTGTCCCCTACACTAATGATGCTTAGAAGCAAAACAAAAAGCTGATCATCTTACTGATATCAATGACTTTTAAACAGTTGTTGGTGAACTTAAGTGCTTGTGTAAGTGAGTAATTAATAGTCCTGGCTTAATAAATGTCTCAGGCACTGGCATGCCACTCATGGGCAAACTGTCAGTTGTGCCTGGCTTCAAAAGTCTCCATCTGGAGAAGCAGCCAAGCAGCACACAATGACACTGCTGTCTGAGCCACCCTCCTCACTCCCACCCAGGAGCCACAGCTCACTTCATCACTCCTCCAGTCTTCTCTGTAACCCAGCCTTCTCTCCTCCCCCACTGGTTTCCCCATACCTCTCCCAAAATATTCCATGCACTTCCTTCCTAATACCTCTCCTATTTTCTCATCTGTCCTCCATCAGATAAAGCACTGCTCTGTGCATCAAGAACAAAAGAGATTTGCAGAATCAGTATGACATGATACTGTCAAGGAACATGGCATGTCCATCTGCAGTCCTGGAAGAAATGCTGCACTCAGCTCTGGGTTCCTCAGCAAAAGGAGCTTCTGGAGAGGATCCAGCAGAGGCCATGAAGATGTGGAGCATAAGGAATCTGGAGCCTCTGTCTTATGAGTTGTGAGAGCTGGGCTGGTTTAGTCCAGAGAACAGAACACTGGGAGGGGACCTCCTTAATGCACATAAGTATCTCAGAGGCAGGTGTCAGAGGATGCTGCCAGATTCTTTTCAGTGGTGCCCAGTGACAGGATGAGGAGCAGTGGTCATAAATTAAAACACGAGAAGTTTCACCTCAGCATGAGGAAAATATTTGGTGGTGGAACAGCTGCCCAGGGTGGTTGTGGAATCTCTCTCTCTGGAGACTTCCAAACCCCACCTGGATGTGTTCCTGTGTCACCCGACCCAGGTGGCCCTGGCTTGACAGGGAGTTGGACTGGGTGTTTTCCAGAGGTCCCTTCCAGCCCCAACACTTCTGTGGTTCTGTGAAATAGAAACCAGTGTGAGTTTATGGCAAAATCTGTGCCTGAAGAGCATACCCTATTACTGAAGTGACCCAGCTTAAAAAGACAATGATGTCACTAGAAAATGATGTCCCTATATTAGATTATGCACATTAGTGTGCCCTTTCCAAGCCCTGGAAAGGTAAATAAGTGTTGTTATGTCTATTTAACTTGTGAAACTTTGGTGTAGAAAGGTTATTTTGTCCAGATTTATAAAAGACACTTTATGGCAGAACAGAGACATTAATTCATTTCTTTTTGCAACTTGATCACTGCTCTTTATTTTCCCTCTCCCAGTGATTTCTAGTCTCTAAATTTTCATTAATTCCTAGGAAGTAAAAATTTTTTGTGAGAAAAAAAAAAAAAAAAAGGGCTGTGTCTTTACTGGCTGCATGAGAACATAGTTTAATCAGATGATTTTCAAAACAAATCCCAAATGCCTTCCAGAGACTTATGACCTTCCCTATGGTCTTATTTCTGAGTATTTACCTCAGGGAAAAAAAAATTCTTTGTATTTGCTTCTCTCACTGGTCTCTTCAGTTCTTGCCCCATGATGCCCCTTCTGCTTGGACCACATCCCTGAAACTGTTCTATTGTCCCTTAACTAACTACCCATACAAACATCTGCATTACCCCCAAGGAATGAAATTTCCTTCTTTATAAGCCCAGCAAGAAATAAACTCCAAATATGAAAAAAAAAAAAAAAAACAACCAACCAACAAACCAATGGCCCTTTCCTACTGTGATGTGTGAAATACTTTCCTGAGGCTGGTATCAAGGCTCTCCATTTAAGTGAAGCTCATTTGCAGTCACTTGCCTGTTCATAGTGGTTGGGCAGACAGCAGAGCCAGGGCTGCCTGTCACCAGGATGAATAGACAGATGGCACGGACAAAAGTGGTCACATTTGGTCCGAGCCAGGGGTGCCATTTTTAAGGTCAGGTCTTCATCTTGTAGTGGTCAGGAGGAGGTCTGTGATGATGATGATGACAGTACATTTGGAATGATACTGCTATTTGTTTATCATGGCTTTTGCACAGGAGGTACCAATTTTAGCAAACACAGGAGGAAAGCAATTGAGTTAGCCCTGCAGCAGCATCTGAGGATCTTATCTGCATGGATGCCTCTCTTTTTACCCACTGCATATCAGAGTTTAGGCACAGAAACAAAAGCTGTCTTCTGTCCTGGGGCAGCAGTGAGTACTTCCTAGTGAGTACTTCAGTACTTGCTGAATTTCTTCATCTCTTGTTGGAAAGAACTACCTGTAACTTCATCAGAGATTTACTTGCCAGTGTGAACTGCACATTAATCAGAACGTCTGGTGCTTATCCCAGTGTCCTGGTTCTGTGGACATGGATTTATGTGGAAGATTTTTACTAATCTCAAATGCCTGATCAGAGTTTTCCCTGGTTAAACTGAAGACATTGCAAAAATGGCTTCCTCCCTCTTCTTCCCCACCTGCATTCCTGTGCAGACAGATGCTAGTCCACAAAAATATCCTTCAGTCAGTGAAAGTAGATGTAGGTTCTCAAAATGCAAACTTGATGTGTCAGTTTAACTTCAGTCAAGACTCAGAGTATAAACAAATTCTAAATATCTCCTGCAAGTGCAAAGACCAGAATATAATTAGATTTTACTTTACCAACAACCCTAGAAGAGGGCATTGATGTCTAATGTATTTTCCTCATTAATTGGAGACTAAAACTTGACCTGAACTAGAAAAAGCATATTTATTTACAAGTTGGAGATGTGCTTTAAATAGGAAATTAAAAGCAGATAGCCATATAATCTTATAAGAATAAATGAGGAGGAAGACTGATAAAAAAACAAAGAAAAATAAAATTTCTTGCAGCTGTGTTTCACATATGACCTCTTCAGAATGTGATTAAGAAATAAAAACAAACAAAAACCTTCCTTCTGGTATATGTAATGTACTTATGAATAAAGAGTAGTTTGCATTATTGCTTTGTTAACCAACTGCAAAACATGGATCTATGCATATTTATTTTTTAATGTTAGAAATCAAGTTCAGCAATGTGATGGCAAGAAAAGAGTCTCTTTCCAGGACAGGAAGTAAATCAAATTACAGTGGTTCTGACGTGATCCTGGTGTTATGAGAGCATAGACAGGATAAAGAAGGGAAAATGAAACCTGCTGCCACTGCCTCTTTGTGTGGTGAATATCCATCCCAAGGACTTCTTTTGGTGGACAGGTCTCTCTGTCAGGACCAGAAGAGGAAAGAGGAGCACCTGCCTGCCCAGGTAACCTCTCAGTCTCCAGGGCACACTTTTGGAGTTCGTTGGAAGTGGAATAAAAGCCATATATTTTGTAAGCCTACAGATAACCTGGAATTAATTTTCTTGCTCTTCTGCAGACACAAATTGTAAACAGGACAGTGGACTGAGTCTATCTCAGCCTCCTTCATGTAGAGCAGCAAAATAACATTTCCCTTCTTCTAGCACAAGTCCATTCCCTCAGGTTGTGAGCTCCTTTCCATGAGAACTCTCTTTACCTGTGCCATACTCCCTGTAGCCCGAGTAGTCACAAACCTAGAGAGACAAACTTGTTAACTCCCAAATTGCCAGAGGCTGCATTTCCTTCTCTCCATCCTTCCTTTCTAGTGAATGGCTTCTCTCAGTAATCTCCTGAAGAGTTCTCTGTTCTTGGGCTGCTCAGGGCACCACAACAGCTTCTCCAAGGCAGGTTGGGACCCTCTGGCTGTGTTTTGTCATGACAATGTGAGAAACAGCTGGAGGAGTCCCCAGCTGCCGAGGGAAGGATGGTGTCACCAGCCAGGTCAGGCTCACTCGATGCCTGGTGGCACTCTGTCCCCATGTGCATCTTGGCTACCACCTCCTGGTGGGAAAATGTTTTTATATGGAGCAAAAACCGCTTCCTGGGGAGAGCATTATTGTCTCCTTGGAGAGAGTCCAGTACCGGAGGAGGCTGCAGTTTATCAGTTCTGTCCTCACCACTCCACTCAAAGTGTCTGTGCCGTCAGGGGGATTGATGGAGTTGGGAAAGCCCCCAAAACCATATAACTTGACATTAAAGAGAGTCTGTGAAGCTCTCACAACCAAGAGTACCTTTCAGAGAAACATGCAGAGAAAACTGCTCTGTCTCTTTGGTGGATGACTTTTATCGTGAAGCTGCACAAAGCCATTACTAAGAAAGGCACAAATTTGTTGGAGCTTGGAGCGGGGAGGAAAGGGGAAAGAACCAACAACAATAAAAATAAGGCACATGCTGCTCTCTTTTCTCTTCAGAGGCTTTGGGACAATCTCATGAGCACTAGAGGCAGCTGCAGAGATGTTGTATGGAGGGAACAGTGCACACAACCCACCTGTAATTTGCCCCAGTGTGAGCACTGCAGTGTACAGGATTCCTGGTATAGCAGTACACATCCCACACCAATAAATTCACCTGGATAATACCTCTAGGACAATTTATTCTTTCAGCCTTAGGGCAGACAGCAAGGAGTGGAGGCAGCAGGGACCTCATGGCAGCTCAGAAAATGATTTTCAACATGGACTCTGAAATCATAAGAAAAGGCTAGTACTTGATGAGCTTGGTGATGCTGTTGCTAACCATGTAAGAGCTTTCAGGCTGCTCAGGTGTGTCCTTCACCTTCTGATCCCTTCAGCAAGTGGATCCTGTGGGTTTGTGCAGCACCCTGCACCATGGGCAGCCTCACATGGAGACATTCACTGTCAATAATATAGTGGGAGTGTAGGTGAGAAAGGGGGACTAGAGGATCTTTTTTTTTTTTTTTTAACTTACTGCATAAATAGAATCAAGGAAAATATAATGTAATATAAATAAAAAACAAATGGCTCAGTCAACTCATCTTTAATGCTTTGCTGCATGACATCTATTTTGTCTAATGGAATACGACTTTCATACACCAACTGGATATTTAACCTTGGCCAAAAGTTATGATGTACATTACAATACACTTTTATTATGTTACAATCTATTGCTGTTGTTTTTTTAATCTATTGCTAGGCCCCTAACAGTATGTCTGTGTCGATGAAACCCATCTGTCAAAAGCACAGAAGGGACATTATTATGTAAATGTAGTTGGGTCTTCCTTTTGTGGAATTGGGGGCAGGAATTTAATATACTGTCCTAATATTCCAGCCAGAGGGGAAAAAATATTTATGAAAAAAAATCTTCCTTTTTTTTTTTTTTTAAGTAAGAAAAAAATCTAGCTGAATTTGGCTTTTAAAAAGTCAGATCCTTCTCTTCACCCTTCCCAGTAAGATCTTTAGAGCTAATGATACAGTTTCTAATAAAAAATAAAATAAAATACATGAGAGACTTTTTAAGTGCACCAGGAGACAGGCCATTAATATCAGCACTGCTATCTTTTCTATATTACACTCATATTTCAATAACCTACATTTTGAGGTTATTCTTTTTTTTTCTTTAACAGGTGCCATTTTGGATTATTTCTTTATTAGGGTTTGTTGTAATATATGCACAAAGGTATGTAGATTTCTAGGAGAGGCGTGGACGAGGAGGAGATTATTTATTACCGTTCTTAAATATCAGCCAAAATCCATCCATCTAAATTGTCTTGCCTTAGACGCATTCTGACATTATTTGCAAAATTAAAACATTTGTTCCTGCTTGGAAAAGGGGCTAAAATTGAAATAGCCACTGTAGGAAATGAAATATCTACACAACCCTCCCCTGGGCAAGCTCCCAGCCTGAGGAACAGACTCCAGGAGGTTTTACCCAATGTGATGCATGAAATGAAGTGTATGTAGCTCTCTAAATCCAGATTACCAGCTGATTTCCTCCCCTAAATTCAAAGGCACCATCTGTTGAAATCACGACAGTCTCCACTATGAGGATCTCTGAGGTGGGAAAGTGTTGTCATCTCCTTCCCTGCAGATGGGGTGCTGAGGAGCAGAACAGCTGAGTGTGTGTCTGCACAGAATTAAGGTATATTCACAGCATAAGGAAAGGCACACACATGCTGGCTGCATTTCCTTAGCACAGGTAATGGAAACAAGGAGCATATGACAGAGGAAGGGTTATCATGGACAACAAGTATTTATGGCCCACTCACAGTCTGGATCACCCTTTGGATCCTGAGACTTGCCTCCTGTTCAGTGAGTTTTGGTGAAAGCTCCTCCTGTTTGGGAATCCTTTCTAGTTTCTTTGCAAGGCAGACTGTGAGAACAGCCTGGTTTGGTTGAGAGACCTTCCCTAAGCACATAGACCTTCACAAAGCACTGTGGGGCAGGAGGCTTCTAGAGAAGTAATAGTCAACACCAACAATGAGGCTGTACATGCCCCATAAGAGTTAGCCATGGATTTAAGCATCTAATTCAAAGACTGGAGCCAAAAAAAGGCATTACTTCACCATATCTTTTTTATGCCGCTTCCTTCTTTGTTAAGAAATATTTTAAATTATGTTATAAAACCCCTTTTAGTTGGTGCATTAATATGGGCATGGGAAAGATCAAGTTTTCATCACCCAAAGCAGACTCAAGCCTTCAGCTACTACCCAAGACAAAAGCGGCCTCATTCCTAAGCAAGCTCCAGGAGGATACATATATCCCTGGTCCCAGATGGGCCACTGCACAAAAAAGAGTGTAACACACACTGATGATGCTAATATCTACTGCTATTTTTGACAAAAAAAGGGAAAACATTTAACTTTGGCCATACTTCTCTCTGTATAAAGCTCTTGGAGCTCTTGGAAGGATTCTGTTTGCTAGTAAGTGCCACAGGATGTCCACATGTGTTCCTAGAATTGACCAAAAATGACAAAATCCTGGGCATACTAAATTGTTGAGTGCCTGTTTCACATCTAAGTCACATTCAATAAATGTCTTGAAAGCATTTTACAAATGTTTCTGCTAGAAAAAGCTCTCTTTTATCCAGACCACAGAAAAGAAAGCGTTCTCACTGGTATATGGTAACTAACTTTTAAACCCTCAGTCTTTTTGAAGTGGTTTGAAGCAGTATCTTTTCCTTTCCTGAAGTTTGGACTAAGGTAATTTGAGATAGGTGTGATGCCTGGGGCCCGTGGCAAAAATATTCTGTGCCCTAAAGGCTGAGAAAATCATTGAGAAAAATGGAAACCTTACACTACACTGCAGACTGTATCCCTGATTATTAAGTTGTTTTGTGGGCAGGGATTCCGTCTCAGTATTTGCATATTATGGTGCACAGAAACACCCAAATCATTGTGTTTGGCTGGCTGGGCCCAGGTTTCATCTCCTGAGTTCATTCTTTCCTTTAAAACACATTAGGGTGAAGCAGAGCCCCTGCGTGAATGACTGTATCTGACAGTAAGCATTGAGGTTCTGGTTTAGACTGACAAGCTCATGGGATCACCAAGAGGTTTGTGTTGGAAGGACCCTGATAAATGTCACACAGTCCAACCGTAGAGCAGCAAGGTGCTGCCCATGAATCAGACTTTCAAAGCATTTTCAGCCTGTCTTCTGTCCTCCCTGCTGCTTCTGCATGTCATCCTCTCTGCCAAGGGAAGAAGGTGAAGCTCAGTGCTGAATGAGGATAAACATAATGACTGGGCTTAATTGGGCAGCATACAGTGGAGACAAACACTGTGACTTTTCCTCATCCATAACTAAGTCTCACTGCACTCAGCCACTAACATGCTGAACCTGATCAGCAGAGCTAATTTTCATTAGCTAATTGAGCAGACTCACAGCATTCTCCAGCTCCTACTGCTCCCAGCTGCCTGCTGAAGGAGATGCACTGAGTGCAGGTCCCATCTCAGAAGGGTCAGCTCAGGAGGGAGCTGTCTCAAGAGAGGAAAGATAACCAGAACAGTTCCTTTTGCATGCCATTCCCTTCTGCTTTCCACAGACTTCTTCAGATATTCCTTAATTTAAACTTTAATCAAATTTTCTTTTAACATCTAAGCCCTTATGTGACATTAATATCTCTAAAGACTAAAATCCAGATCTATAGATATCTCCAAGTCTAAAAATACTTTTCCACTGTTAGTCCAAAATGTTAAATAACTACTAATTCCCCTTCAGGGCCAGGTTTTAAACAAGGCTGTAGAGATGCATTGTGTGAAGGAGGATGTGAAACACTGTCACGTGCCACTCATGGCACAGCACAAGGCAGAGAAGATAAAATGTACTATTTTGTAGTGGAAAGAATCTGAATACTGGCTTGTGAATCTTTTAAAGCTCCAAGCTAATTGGCTAGGACCCATTTGGCAGGCTACAGTGGAAGAAATGGCAGGGATGATAGGATCTGCTTAGTACTACTGAAACTGGTAAGAAAAATGGATTATGTGTTGGGCTTTGCAGTTTTGGTTTTTTTCCTGAAATTTTTTTTACAAATTTTAAAAAATAAATATCTGAATAGTTTTTATTCAGAGTATCACCAGGGTGTTTCATAGGAGTCAGTTTCCACCAGTTTTATGGGAATTTAGTGTGTTCATTCCCCTTAATTGGCTGAATTGTCTGGTTAAACTACATTTCCCACTGCACCTCAGAGCTTCTACATGCTAAGAGAGTAGATACTAAGGCAAAAGAGCCCCTGAACACAGCTAACCAGGCAGACACAGTCCAAGAGGCAGATCCATGAATTAAGATATTTGTGTTTGCTCATATAACTGGGGAGAAGAGGAATTGTTCCACAGAATTATTATTGGTGAAAGAAAAATTCAACATTTTTTTTGCAAAAAGGACTTAATTTGTAAAATATCACACTTTGATCCTACATTAATAATATTTATTTATATATACAATATATATATATGTATATGTATTGCATATGTGTATTTGTAAAATACTTTTTTTAAACCACTGACAGCAGTTTACTCCTGTTCCTGCATCTCAGGTGGGAGATCCTATGGAAGACATTAGAGATCCAATGGTGAAATAAATAACTTGTATGCCCATCTAAAATTTTCTGTGGGTGTTTTCTCCACCCAAGTGCTTTTTGCACACCAAAGCAACTCCCTCATCCACAGGCTGGATGTGGTGCTGTCCTGAGGAGCCCAGGGGTGCCTCAGCAGCAGCAATTAGCAAGGAGGGATAGCAGGGAGACTTCGCCCTATGGTTTGTGAAATTTTCCAAGCTGCGGAGGTTGCCTCAAGCACTTTTGTATTTACAAGTGGGAGAAAAAGGGGGGGTGCTGCCTCAGTCTGGGGAGAGGGGACAGCTGCTCTGGGCTGGCAGTGGGCAAGTGGCAGATTGGGAGGGAAGGAGCCCATCTCCAGCGGTCCTGCCTTTCGTGCCTTTGTTGGTTTTTCCATACCTGAGTGAGCTGCAGCAGGCAGCTGCTGCTGCGTGTCCCAAAAGCCTCCTGTCAGAGCACATCTTGATGACAGCATCCTCACATCTTTTTAAGCACTTCTGAGGCACACAGGCCGTAAGGAGGTGGTAGGGGGACAGCGCTGGAAGCAGAGACCAGCTTTCATAAGGTCAGTGCTGCTCCTTGATTGGCAGGGCGGCAGCTTCTGATCAATAACTGCAAGGGGTTATTGATTCAGCCACCAATCTGAACTCTTAATTACTGATATTAAATGTCAGAAACTTTCAGAGTTTGAGCCATATGACTGTAATCTCTTATTCCAGCAGCTCTGCGGTGGCAAGCTCCCATCAAACTTTGTGTGGCAACGGTGTGCTCTCAGCTCAGCTGCTGCACTCTGGGAATGGTGTGGATGGCTCTGGTGTGGCTGCCCTGGGCTTGCTGGATGGAGGCTGCTGTCTGTCCCATTGCATCTTTCTGCTGCATATCAGTCAAAACTAAAGCAGAATGAAAAAGAAGAGCCCTTCTCTCCCACTAGCCTCTCCCACTAGGACTGGAGTCCTCTGTCCAGTGAAATCCTTGCTTTAGAAGGATTTAGAAGAATCCTTAGAAGGTCAGGAGAGGCTTGGCGTTCTAATTGGGAGCGGAGAAAAAGAACGACACAGACTCTCAAGGGAGTCAGAACAGGAGAAATCTTTAGTTTATTACTACAGGCCTGTTTTATAGACAGATACATGGAAAGTACAGAAAGGAAACTCTTATTGGTTAGCAAATTAACACATTACCATCATTGGTCAGTGGCACAACACCCCCTGACCTTCTCTTGCAAGGAAAACAAGAGGACAGGCAAACAGCACCTGGCAGTTGTTTTCTGTCTTTGAGGATTGTTTTGAAATCCTCCTGTGAATTTCTCAGGCTAGCTCTCAGGCAGGACTGAGAGGCCATGGGGCCTGCAGCCTGCTCTAAAGCTAGCATCCACAGAAGCTTTCGTTGTTAGGCCCATATATATATGCATATAAAGAGAAACACAAAAGGTGAGGATTTCATAGGTAATCACAGATATTTCATAGATAAATATTTTTTCTATGTGTGTACTATGAACCTTTGTACAGAAAAGGAAAATAAGTCACCCTCAGGCTTTATAGCTACAGGTACATGTCTGTTTGCATGAGTTAAATGCACACAAGTGCTCTGGGGATACCTGTGACAGTTTCTAGCAACTGCTTAATTAAGTTATCTTTCTGATACTTAGTAAAATTTTAAATCTCTTTCCTGTTCATATAATATCTTGCTCTCTATGTCCAGTACTGTCATGGGTTTTTTTGGGGTTTTTTTTGGGTTTTTTTGGGTTTTTTTGGGTTTTTTTTATTTTTTTGTCTTTGTAGAACCATAGAATTATTTGGGACAGAGAAAACAGTTCGGATCAAGCCCAGCTGTAAATTCAACACTTCCAAGTACATCCTAGCACAATGTCCGTATAGTTAGGGATTCTCTCCCCCTTTTTAATTACTTTGCATTTATCAGCACTGAATTTCTGCCATTTTTTTGCCCTGTCATTCAGCATCATGAGATCTGTGCTTCTAGCTGTCAGATTTATTTTAATTATCCTATCTTGATCCCATCAACAGAGTTTTGTCTCTATTGCAACAGAAAGGTTTTGATATTTATATCAAAATAAAATTTGAGCATTCATTACTACACTTCTCACCTACTTCTTTAGGCAGTTATTAACCATAGAAAAGTATTTCCTACTTCCTTCTGCAACACCCTGGTTTCTTTACAAGCCTTTGGTAAGGGACTTCTCAAAAATCCAAGTGTGCTTTTATCCATATGCTTGCTGACTCTTTAAAAGCACTATAATAAATTTTGTGAGGGATAACTACCTCCTATAAAAGTTGTGTTGCCTCTTTCACATTACATTATATCCATCTACCTGCCTGCCAGGTCTGTTCTTGATTACAGTTCCTTCCAATTAGCTTGATACTGTGTCACACTTGCTGGTTTGCAGTTCCCCATTTCTCAGACTGAAAAAAAGGAAAAAAAAAATATCCCTGATAAAAATGTTTCCTCTTTGGCAAGAACTAATATTCAAATTAAAGATGACCATGGAGTACTCTTGATTGCTAATAACACTTGTGAGTTTAGAAGGAGGAGTTATTTCAAATTGCTGAGTATAACTTCATTTTCTTTAAAATTTTTCAAGCTATTTATAATCTGAAGAAATTATTAAAGGTAGAAACTAAATCTTAATATCTGGATGGTGAATCAGGGTTGATTCCCTTCATTTAGTCTCCTGAACTGGGTTGTTTGTCATGTCATAATTAAAGAAAAAAAATGGAAAAATGTATGGTTCTTTGCTATGATCATTTCATTCTCAGAAAAAGGGAATTGCATTAAAAGCAAAACAGAACACAAACAGTGATTACTTCAGTCTCCTGCATATTTCTTTATAAAGGGATTTTGGAAGATATTACACCTTAGAGGGTCAGCTGATTCTTGAGGGAACCAAGTACTCTATTATCAAAATTAGTAGCAGACAAGTAATACTGTATCATAGGTAATTAAAACAATTTGTAGATGGGCAAAATTCATTAAAGGGTTGGTGAATCCTATTTGGTGTATCATGGACAACCTAAGCAATTTATAAATGGGAAAATGTGACTAATCTTAAATAAATCCTATGAAACCAAAGAAAGCCTTTAAGTCAGTTAATCAAAAGAAGCCAGTCAAGCAGTTGTCTTGAGGCAAGTAAATCAATGAATATCAAGAACCTTAAATCTGTATTAAATCCCATTACTTATCTTTGTTTACCAAATTGTAACTTCAGTGCCCTCTCCAGGAATATATATTCTAAAAAAGCTGGCATTCAAGAGTAAAAAGCCCTCAGCCATGTACATGGCAATATCACTTCCACGTCCTGGTAGAACTGTTCAAAAAGAATTTAAATTAAGTTCTGTGGCAAAACTTTCCAGCTGCACATCACCTCTTCAAATGTCACCTCAGTGATGTCATCACATGGTAGGAATAATGCTGAGTTATTGAATACTGCTGTTTTATTTTGAGTTGCACTGTCTTTTGTTCTCAGTCCTTCTTCTTAGGCCTCTGGTGGCTGAAAACTCCCAGGAGTGAACTGGAAAAGCTGTTGGCCATACTATAAAGCTGAGCAGTAGGAGAGCTGGCTCTTTATTTCAGGGGATTTTATAACCTTCTCTCTTACTTTAGGCAGGGAAAAAATGTGCATCTCTTTCAGGCTTCACTGGATTCAAAATCAGCTGTTTTCATCTACTCCTTAACACCTCCATGGCTTTAGAAACACAGCTCAGGACTATGCAGTCAGTTTAATACGTATGTAGGACACTTCTAACTGGCTTTTGTATGTATGTGTATCTGGAAAGACTGACTCAGAGTTCCTTTCAAGGCAAGGTTTTACATTTTTGCATTTATTTGAGCCACTTAGTTACATGAGACTCAGCACAATCTGAAATTCTGCTTCAATTTAACTTGCAGTTGACTTCCCTTTTATAAAAGACTAAGGGAACAGTCTAACACTTCTCATAAAAATCTTTGAAGACTTGGTTTCCAAGAGGGCTTTCCAAATTGAATGACCATGAAAAAACACTTCTGTTTAACTTATTAACCTGTGTGTACAAGCTTGATCTCTTTTTAATTTTTTCTTTTTCCTTTGATTTCCTGTTTGGTGAAGAAGGCTATAGCTATAACAACAGTTTCTGGCAAGAACAATGGTACAAATTTTCTTCTAAGTTGATCAGAGCATGTAAGATTTTGGTCAAAACACACTAAGCCCAAATGAATAAGCAGAACTAGGAAGGAACACGATGTTACATTCAGTAGAACACACTTCTGCTCTGCCTGAACAATAGCCATAACAAGCTCTCTCTTTCTTCAGCCTAATCTTCAGCATAGGTCTACCTTAATGAGTACATTCAGTGCTAAACAAAAAATACATAGTCTTACTGAAATATTCATCTGGTATTGTATAAACTACAGAACAGGACAAAGTCTTATATTTGAAAGGTTTCCTGTTAATAACTAGTCATTTCACAAGTACAGTCCCTCTCTCTCCAGGAGACTGGATAAGGCTTCTGTAAGCTTTGCAAGTCAAGTTAAGGCAAGTTTTTATGGTCCTAAATTGTTTGCCTCCCAAAACCACACACTGGACAGTCTTTCATTTCTCTGAGGGAAATAAATAAGCCTTTGAAAGCCATTAAATATAGAAAAAGTCTATGCAAGTTTAGGTGGACACAATCTCCCCTTGGAAAGAACCCTGTGAAGAAACCAGCCTTTCTTTATTGACCTGCAGGAAAGTTCGTCTCACTTGTCAAATGTTAAATGACACAAGGGATAAAAAACATCCTGTATTCACTACAGGGGGAACATGTGAGGCTAGTTTAGATTAGACTCCTTTCTCTTAAGTAACAAAGAAATTAATTAATGGTGAAATTAATCCAAATTTTATTGTACAATACCTGCCTCAGTTACTATTAAAGGTTAGGCTCGTACCGTGTACAAACTAAAATATTATATTTTTAGATGTCTCAGAACAATTTTACTATTTCATGGTTATCAGGAGATCAAAACAAAGAAGCATCTATAAGAATAAGGGAAAACACATTTAATATAGAAGTAATTGCCTTCTCCTCTAAAGCCTTTTTGAGTTATAAATATGCTTCTGAAGGTTCAAAAGTTTAGAGCATTTTTAGAAGAAAACATGTTCAATAAGAAATCATCAGGAAAACTTGACTTTATTTCAACAAGAAGTTTTTTTTAGAGTGTGGAATGAGAGTTGTTTATGATATATTCTGTTAACATATCCCTACATTACTCTTTGCTCTTTACGTTTTTGAAAGTCAGGATTCTTTCTAAAGCATATTTTATAAAAATCTGTTTTTGCAA
Organism: Pseudopodoces humilis; assembly: GCF_049639895.1. Lineage (NCBI taxonomy): Eukaryota > Metazoa > Chordata > Aves > Passeriformes > Paridae > Pseudopodoces > Pseudopodoces humilis. Next base: position 71,068,922 of record NC_142203.1, on the reverse strand, counting down.
GATTATGATAATGTCTCTACCAGCTGGATGTCTAGTACAAGGAGTCTTGTTCTTTGAGGAGACATTCATGCTAGTAGCTTGATTCTTGACCAAATGGCTCCTAGTTTTACAACTGCATTTCATTTGCAACTTTATAATTATGGGTTTTTATTTAATATTCTATACAAAGAAAGAAATATAATGCTTATATCAATTCTAGTTTAAACTCCAGTCTAAATCTACTAAAAAGATGTTAATGATTTTCTTTTTGAAAGCGTTTTGTTTTCAATATGTGCTATAAAATATTCAATGTTTATAAATATATTGTTAAGAATAGCTGAAGACAGTGAAAGCTAAAACATGTTATGATTATACAAACTGATTTTCAGACTTCATATAATACTGGCTGTTCTATAGCCTGTGGTATTATCCTCCTCTAACATGTACAGCTGATTCTTGGATGAAAGAAATAGGATGAGAATGGACTAATTTTAATTAGCTTGAATATTTGAATAGCCTGAATATTTTAGTAAAATACACACCCAGATACTTTTAAACCTATTTTAAACATATGAGATTTAAAACAATTACAAAGCTATCTTAAAATTTTCTGGCAAGCTACTAACCACGCAGAGTAAATTCTGTTAATTATATGTTCCAGTGCTATCTACAGGTACTCAAGGATCAGCAGTGATTGCATGCCCCTTTTAGAATTCTGCTCTCCTTCAGAGTAGTGCTACAGCAATAAAAAGTAGTGTCTCCCCAAGTATAAGATCTAATCATTTTACTTATTTAGGAATCTATTCAAAAACAAGGAAAAAAATGCATTTTATGTTTTCTGACAGTTGAAAATTTTCATGCATTCTCCCTTTGGATGGAATTAAACATATACTAAAAAGAATAGAATATCTTGGAGATCTAAATATGATGATTTTCTTTCTGGGTTTAAAGACAGAATAGAGGTAGCTAGAGGGGAGGAAGAATACTAAAACTTCGTGTTTCTTTGTTTGTGTATAAATGGAAGACCGCTATTTCAAAAAGTCAATTTTTTTTTTAATGTTTTTGGTGTCTGACTCAGAAAAAGAGCCACCAGTGCATATGGGAACTTAAACAGATATGCCACCAATAATGATATTCCTAGAAATACCTTTTCCTCTTGTATATATGTACCTGATATTATCTGAAGCATTCAAAAATGTGTTTGTGTACAGCAGCACTATAATAGGATTTTGTGAATTGTTCTTATCTAAGCATTATATATGCATCCAGAGGGAAAACTTTACTTTAACCAGGTACATTATCAGAAAATAACAATCTGGGGCAGAAGCATCCCAAGTGTGCACCTTTTTTACGGTGTCAAACAAAGCAAACAATACACATATTTTCCCATTATTTTATGTTTGATTTTTTTTTTTTTTCCATTATTATTATTACGTTAAGCCAACTGTGTTGGATTTGTAAATGGGCTATGACTGTTACACTATAACATCTGCTTATCCAAACATTCTCTCCTGATAATGGTGCCCAGCAATGCAGGCCAGGAAGGGGCAGTGGGAGATGAAACAAAGGGTGTGTCTCCGCCAGCGTCTACAGGTTTCACCTCAGGCCGATTTACATAAATGCAATAAGCAACTCAACACAAAAGAGTTGTTTTCAAAAAGCTATTTCCAACTGGAGAGCATGAATATCATCCCCCAAGCTGTCCAAAAATTAAGATCAGGAAGGAAATGGTTGTTTCTGTTAAAAGTCACATTCCTGTGAGAGCAATGCACTGGAAACTAGAAGAAACAGGAATCAGCAATGAAAGTAGGCAATTCCTCATCTCTTTTCTATGTACAAGAAACTTTATTTTTTCAACTTCAGCACTTCTTCACAGCAGTGTTATGTGTATATTCCCAGCAGTAGAAGACATGAAGACAAGTTTTCTTCAAAAGAAAGTTTGCAGGACTGCAGTGCAAAGAAAAATTGATCTAACTACTGAGAGAAAAAAAACACATTTTTTACAGAGCTCGTGGATAGACAATTACCATTGTCTTGGTGACAATGTCTGTGTTAATCAGCTTTCTACCTGAACTTGGAATAGAGGCAAAGCAGGTTTATTAGAGTCAACCCCTTCAGAGAGTGATTTCTGTGAGTTCCAGTTACCAGATGCTAGAATCTTCTTAATCCAGATGGCGACAGAAAAGAGATATAGAGAGGTGTTGATGATCAAAAGTGGAAAAGATTCCATCAAGATCACCATAAATATTGCTTTTCATTTAACAGTCTTGCTACAAAAAAAATCTTATGCTTGACTTGAACCACAGCAGTCAAAGCCTCGCTGTGGCACTTCTTTTCATTAGTAGTAGGGGTAAGATTCCCTGTTTTCAGAGGGCAGTTTGAACCCTTCTGCAACCCAATGGGTAAATTTAGTGTTAGAAGGAAAAAAAATAGAAGGTTCTCCATGTTCAAGAAAGCATCCTTTTTTTTCCAGACATCTAAAGCAAGGAAAGTAGAGACTCCGTGTCACACTTTCAAGAAGTACCTATTTCACTGCATGATAAGAGTGTTTGTACTCACTCATTCCTTACACTCATGAAAATTAACAAGATTCACTGAAGCTGTAGTGGTGAAAGCCGTACATTTTCCAGACGGGATGCCTTCCTACTTTAGTCTCTTAGTCGGTGTGTCTGTAACTGATATTTTTATTTTTTAGATGGTCTTTCAGATTTCACTTGGCATGGTAATTTCCTGGTAAGCTCACAACATTGCTACAGCAGTTCCCATGCTAGAAGTCCTCTCTTAGGAGAAAACATTTAATATTCCTCCTCTCCCTTTACAGCGAAACATTTTGGGAAGCATGAGGAAGCAGCTGCACACAGGCCAGTAAGAAGTAATTTGACACCTTTACACCAGGCAGATACAGGAGTAATTGGAGCCTCTTTTTTCAGGTTCCTATGGTGGCTCAGTCCTGAGATTGAGAAAAAAACATGCAGGCAATTTATTACTTTTCATTTATTGTATTTTTTTCCTGAAGGGGAACTTTTATTCTCACATGCTGGTTTTAGGAGCTTTCCACATCTGCCCATCCCAAAGAGGAGTTAAATTTTTTGTGGTGAATTCCAGAAATTAAATTCTTTGTATGTGATGAGATGTACTGGAGTCAAACAGCCTTCAAAACATGACAATAGTAGTTGGCATGAATCACTGGCTCTGGAGAGTAGAAGCACCTTGGGTGCTTCCAATGCACGTCAATAAGTCTTCTGTAGTCTGTGAGGAAGTTTGGCTATCACAGTTTTTGACTCCATAGCCCACATCCATAGCACAGTAGCAGCAGTGCCTCTGTCCATTGACTTCAGTAACTTCCCAAGTAATTGTTATCCAAGCTGAATAAAATCTGCAGACTGTGATCACTGGTTTGTGAAGCTACTAAGTGCTTTGCAGTGGAGTTTTAATATAGCTAAGACAAATGATGTAACAGAGATACCTATTTATATTTTAAAGTGATACCGTAAATAGTTAGGATTCCATTTAATGCATTACAAAGTTAGGTAACATGAAAAACAACCTGATAACAGGCAGGCTTTCAAATCCATTAAGTGCTTTTGAATATTGCATCCTAAATGTCCATCACTATTACAGTATTTTATGTGAGAGTACAAATATATAGGACTTTAAAAAATCTACACTGAATAAAAAGACAGTAATAAAATAGAAGCTTACTGAGTTTCTTCTTTGACTACTCTTTCTTATTCCCTTTAATTTTTATTTGACACTTTATTAAAAGTCCAGAGCTCAGGATTTCAACCCCTGGTTAATCACCACTTAATCATTTGGCATAAGTTAAAGACACATCTCTGCTGCACTGGTTTTCCCCCTGTACTACTCCCTTGATTAACCATCAGGCATTGTTTCCTTTTCCCAATTATATCTCTAATTTAGATGTGGTCAGTCCACCTTCTAAAATACTGCCAAATTTACATACTATAGATACTAAAAAAAATTATGTGGAAATTTGTGTCATTCTCGAAACAGATGCCTCACCTAAATATCCAGAGCAAGGATACAGGCACAGACTGGGAATAACTCTGTGTTTAATCCTGCTCACATAAGTAAAAGCCTAAACTTTAAGGAGCTTCTTTGTACCAGGATCCATGTGGTGACTAAGCTGGACAAGTTGGGAAGCTCTGTGAGACTGTGTGGTGTTTCAAAATCACACAATTACGCCTTGGAGTAATTGTTTATGAATACCGATTGAGTGCTGACCACTAAATAAAAGCTAATAGATGGATGTCAGGAATCACGTTTCCCCATGGTACTGCAGGAGTAGCACTGGAACCGGTTTTCCTTCCACCTAACTTTTGCTGCCTTTTCTGCATGCCACTTCTCTCTCCTGTGAGCAGCAGAACTAATTTCAGAATTGATGTGTGATCAGGAACGTAGGAAATCTTTGAGCCAGCCAAGATGGATGCTTGACATAATGAGTCGTACAGCGACACCATGGAACTCGTCAACTGTGATCATCACCAGGGCGCTGAGAGTTTGGGATATTTTCTGTAAACACACACATATTTATTTTTCCATGTGTTTTGCAAACCCGTATGGTGGAAGGCTTTTCACACTTTTAGCCTGCAGACTTTTATTGAGTGTGGAAGCAGAGTTTATAAATAGGAGTTCTCTTTTTTCTTTTAATGCCATTTAGATCTCGTTTTAGCAGAGTTTATAAACAAGCTACATTTGTTCTTTTTATTGGCTCAAGAGAACAGCTGTCTATCAAGTGTTCCTGTTTACATGATCTCCTTTGGTGAGCCATGCTTAGAGACCTTCTGTGGGTTATCAGTAGCTGTTATATAAATAACAGCATATTGGATGAAATCTGTGATATTATTTCATGTGCATTTTCTTCCCTTACACAGAAGTTCTCTTGTAGGCAGTGGCCCAGAACCAGATCCATTCACCTCTGAAATGTCTCCAAAGTCCTCTTTACAGGCATTGTGTTAGATCCTGGCAGACAATGCCCCAGGGTTGCACAGATCATATGCTGGCTATCTGTAGAGGACTGCATTTCAGCCATAATGAATTAAGTGATTTTTTTCTTTAAAAAGCAGGAGATGTTTGACAGAAAAGCTAAAATACACAGTGCCAAAGTGGGAGGTCTGTGCTGTCAAGAGGTGTCAATCTGACAGAACTGGAGACCTAAACCTTCTGTTCCCCTAGAGTGAAAAACAGATTTCAAACCACGTCACATACTAGAAGCACTGGCAATGGAAGCATTCATGTATGTTAGCCACGATATAGAGGCACCAGATGTAGAGACGTGAGGAGATTTTAGTTGCCATCTCAATTCCAGTCTCAACTTTAGAGATCTAGAATTTAGTTCCCCAGAACTTTGTCCAATACTGCACCTTTTATTTCGGTAACACTCTCCAACGCTTATCCCCAGTGCTCATTCAAATACAGGATTTTGTTTCCAAAGCAGTTGAAGATTCTACTTTTCATTGCCCAAACATTCCTCAATTATACAAGTGAAGTAAAACGTTTCAGCACATGTTTAACTCCATTTTTTAGAAGTAGTAAGTGTTCAAATTCCTAAAGGGCACAGCCCAAGTTAAGCATATGTTTAACCAGCATCCTGACTCAGTTGTTGCCCTGCATGTGAGCATGGGGGCTCTATGAAAAATAAAAAAAGAAATCCTAATTGTAATCCTGACTTCGGGCCAGGATTTATTTGAAATATTTATAAATAAATACACGGCGGTATTTAATTATTTAAGAAACAAACTGCTTGTGGAAATTTCACAGAGATGTAAGGTCCTTGGACATGTGCAAGAGATAAACTTGGACCATTTTCCTGTGACTAATATATACAGTACAGAAAGAGAGAAAAGGGAAGGAAAAGCCATTTTCTTTTGCAACAGGAACATATGATATTAAGGAAACTGAAAACTACATTTCTAAAATTGTTTCCATTTCAGTGTTCTTCTGCCTATAGAGAATCAATACACCAGAAGAGCATAGCCTTAAACATTAATATTACAGAATAAAATTTGGTTTTGATGGATTGATAGGCACATTTTCTTAAGGCCAAGCAATAATGAATACAACCTTTTTTTCCAGATAGTCTATCTTTCCCCTCTCCCTGCACAGAGGATGTAGAGCATAATATGATACCACTTGCCTGTATATAGAAACATCTGTTATTAGGCACCAAGAGGTTTCACCAGGATGCATGTTCTCAACCCCATATATCCAATTGAAACAGCAAGGGGAAATCAGAATAGGGGAAAATGCTGTTTGCTCTATTTCAGCTTCAGAAAGCCAGTCAATCAAGAAAGCTTGGTTGATGTCATGGTGGCTAATAATTCCCAGGGGATTTTACTCTGCCCTAGCTACACAGTTCCTAAGCAGGCTGAGCTTAAAAGCAAATCCATGTACATCCTGATTTCAACACGTAGTTTTACATCATGTCACACTTGCTTTTCTTTCTGAATCAGCAATAACTAGTAAGTGTTTCCCTAGTAATTCTGACCTTACACATGGACAGAGTAAAAATAATAATTTAGCTATTTTAATGACATTTGGTTATTCCTTGCAGGGAGGAAGCATGGGCCCATATTTCTGGGGCATCTCTAAATTCCAATGGGAATTCCTATGGGAACATCTCTGTGAGATGTTTCCAAGATCACTGGGTATGCACTAAAGTTGTTTTTCAAATTTGTGTGTGTTTCACTCTCAGACACATTTTTATTTCCTTTTATACTTGCAGAAGAGGTAATTATGATTCCACAAATTCCCTTTTCCTTCCTGTGTCCTTCTCACTTAATAATGACAAAGTCAAATTTGAGCGTCCTTCAGAGGGAAAAGAAACCACTGGACCCAAGTAAAAAGAGTTTTTTACAAGGTTGTTTTCCTGTTCAAATATATGTACAGAGAGGGTTGGTAATGTGTTAAAAACAATTCTGCTCTCTTTTGGATAATCCAAATAGGAGAAAGACATGATGTTAGGACATTTATATCATAAGTAGCTTAGCTCTGTCATGATAGAGTTTATGCAGAATTCAGGGAAAATGTTAACCTTTCATTGGATGTCACCTTGTAACAGCTCACAGATTAGACTAATCACTTTTTTTAATTGAGGGCAGGGAGTTTGAGGAGTATTCTTAGTCTGCCTCAATGAAAAACTTTTGAAGCTCTGTCCTAATTCCCTCCAGCATCCTTAGTTTCATACATCTGCTCTGCCAGTCCAAATCAGTGGAAGAAAAAAAAACAATGGAAGGGAAAAACCTTCTTAAAGTGAAGTTAAAGTCAGTGTAAGAGTTCAGTTAGAAATCAGAATTGTGCAAAGTCCACAGCAACTTTGCCATCCCCTGAGATTCTTGGCAGCTTATCTAGCATCTCCCAGGATTTCTGCTCACAAGAACTGAGCATAATATTGTAGTCATTGATTGCATTTTATTATTGTATTCTGAGTGCTCACTGAGGGACTGCATTAGTGCAGCAGACAATGAAACCTGACTCACCCAAAATTTGTAATTGTCTTGGATGAGGTTAAAGATATCACCACAAAACTGTTTGTGCTATGTTATTGCTGAAAAACCCAGCAATGACCTTTTGGCAAACTCTGGAGCACTGCTTTGTGCATGGAACAGAGAAGGAACTTACCCTTAAGTCCCAAGGGCTTAGAAACTAAAGTTTCCTTAAGAAGAATACAAGCTAAAACTTAATGCTGCAGTATTACGTGTTGATTCGCAGTAATATCAGCATTTGCACATTGTAGCATGACTTAGAGATATGTTATTGATTTTCTTTCCTAAACATCCAGTAATCAGCATCTCGGCTAGGGTTCCTCTATCCTTCCATATGTTGTACAGCAAGTCACTGCAACTCCATAGAGCCGATCCTTTCTTATTTCTTTTTAGGTTATTGCAGCCCCCAGCCTGTGCCAGGTGCTTCCCAAAGAACAAAGCTTAGGAAGTAGCTTTGAGATCTATGTAAAAACTCATTATAATGATATTTCTTTTCCTTCTTCTTTCTGTTGAACTGCACCTTTCAACTAGTGAATTCAGCAGAGTTAGCAACTTACACCAAAAATTGGTCCTTTGTTAAACTTTTTCGAGCCTACTTTTCTCCCTCGTTTTGAGTAGGGGGAGATACAGGTTCATCAGTTGGTTGTTTAATGAAATTCTCTTCATTCTTTTTTCTTTTCCCTTTCCTTTTCCTCAAGAATAAACAGGTGGCTTTGTAGCTAAAAATATGATATAACACACCTCCGGTCAAAGTCTTCTGAGGCATATCTGTTCTTACTTATTTTTCTCAGCAACCATAAACATCCCAAACATTTTACAGAAATCATACCTGACTTTCACCTGGAAATGTGGAATGAGATTTTTAGTGGGTTTGTTTGCAGGCCTTTCCACTTCTATCCATTTTGACTGAAGTTTGGAAATTCAGAAGTAAAAGGTCTCCTACTCTTCATAAACTTCTCCTTTTGATCCCTTTGTGGATATATCTTTTAATTAAATGGCTATTTATGTTCAGAGAGTATAATTTTTGCCCTTCAATCTGTCTTAGACCAAAAAGTTTATTGTTATTTGTTCATTTTCTTTACAGCTCATAATGCATTTTCAGTATCCTGTTTTTGTCTAGGATAACCTGGTTTCAGATGGGAAAATCCCACAGGATGAAATGCAGAAAATCATCTAAGTGTAGTGTTTTATTACCTTGAAAATTAACTGAGAACTAGATTATTATCCTTTTCCTTCTTAGTAAAAAACATTAAGTTCAGAGTACATTTTAACAAAAAATTCTTAACATCCAAGCACATTCCTACTGTTAGCCAGTTAGTGTGGATGGAGATAAAAAAACGGAGAAGTTTCTGGTTTGGGTGGTTTGGAAACCCCAAGATCTTACATTTCTATACATGTAGTTATTTATTTACTTAGTTACTTACTTATTATTTTATTTCTAAGAATCTTTGCATGCACATGAATTTTGTGTGATGGAAGATGTTAATCTTATGATAAAGTAAAGGGATGGAAATCTCTTCGTCTAGCTTCTGCAATCAGGATTTATTCTATGACCTTTAATAAATCAATTCTTGATGTGTCAGTTTCCCCACTGCTTAGATTTTGATTAATAATGACCCTTAATATAATTTCTGTAGTTCAGAACAGGGTGATGAAACTGAAGGTCCAGTCCTGGCAACTTTTACTTCACCAGGTAGCATTTACTCCTGAGAATGGTTTTATAAACCTCAGTAGAAACTGCTCAGCTGAGAAGTTTAAACGACTAAGTATGATTTGTTTAATATTTGTCAATATTTGTCATTTTTTCTCAATTCTTGGGGTTTAACATGACATTTAAGTGAAAATTGGTTTTTTCCTTATGAAGGTCTTTTTTTTAGCCCATCATGCTTTATGAAAACACAGATAATTTAGCACCCTTTTTAATGATGGAAGATCTGTGATAGTTTGATGCCACTTGGCTACAGTTTAGGTAATTTTTATTTGGAGGTGGGGTGGGGGAGAACTTCTTGTGTCTGTGTAATTTTTGCCAGCATGGGTTCACACCTTCAGACAGAGGCTCAAGTTGACTGATGACATTCCCATCTGAGGTAGACAAGCAAAACTCCTTCCAAAATCTAGCTGCTATACAGCTATACACATGCAAAATGACTCATTCTTTATTGCAGTGACATCCAAGATTGTTACAAGAGCTATGACAGTGTCCAAAACAAAGGATGCACTCCAAATATATTTAGTGGTGAGGGAAAAAATGGCAGAAATTAAAAATCTAAGGAATAGTCTTACTGTGTCCTAGCTATATTCAGCGACTTCAGAAGGTCTCCATTTTCCTACCAGGAAGCCCACACTTTATTCCTTAACTTCTGGGCAATGATTTAACTCATAAATTATGACACAACTCTCTGTTTCAAGAAAATACATGTTTTGACAGCTTTATCAAAATACAAAGCAGAGGAATTTTGATGTAGGCACTTCCCACAGCTACAGGATACCTTCTGTGGATGGCCTTAGATGCATTTCAGGGAAAACTCTTCTTTTACTAGTGGGACAAATCTGTTTTTCTCTGTCTTTGCATAGATACTGGAATCTATATTAGGTGTGGTGCAGTGATGAGTCAAGATATGAGTCTCAAGCATTTTAATTTAATAAACTCACAGTGCTAATTATGCTCACAAAATTATCTAGAAATTCCATAATTTTTATTTTGCAGTACTTAATCCATTGTGTCAGTGCCATTTTCAGCTGGGCCTAGAAGGTGATAACTACCATGATCATTCTTTTTCTTTCTTTTTTTTTTTTTCATTTCAAAAATCAATATTATAGTCATTTTCAAACTTTTCTGTTACCTCTCCAGATTTTCAATTACTTTTCTGAAGTATTTTTCTTGGATAAAATTAAACCAATTACTGCTGATCTTGACAAGTAATGACACATACCCTATGAACTAGTAGCCCTTTCTGTGCTCTGAAACCAGTCCTTCATGAAGCAAAAATGTTTGTTTGTTCTTTTAATACCTCTTCCTCCAGGAAATAGAAAACTTAACTGCCATGCATCTTGATACATAAGAAACTTCTTCTGCTTAGCTTTCAGTATTACTTTCTATTAGATCGTGCCCATTATTAGTAGATTATGGTACTAGATGTTTTTAATTTTTACAGGATTTGTAAATAGGTCCCCTAAAATTCTTCACCAAACAAAGATCTTGAGCCCCTTCTTAATTCAAATCATACAAATGCATTATGAGACAGGACTCTGGGGACATCAGAACATGCTCTGAAATGTTGCAATACAAGAACTATTTACACACTGGGTCATAATAAAGAAAATAATTTCCTGCCTCCAGAATACAACTTTTTTTTTTTTTTTTAAAACTGCTTTGGTCATTTCAAAGAAGTTAAGGGACAAGAAAAAAAAAAAAATTGGTCTTCTGCTTCTCTGCAAGGTTTTTGGGGGGTTTTCTCCAGTGACAAAAAGAAAAAAGTCTTTTTGGGTCTACCAGCCAAGTGAAAAATCAATTAGTTACACAAGTCTGGCTATTTGTTAGGATTAGCAATCAGACAATGCATGTTTTTGTTTGGTTTTTTTCCCCCATAACAGGACATAACATGGATCACAATACCATTGAATTTTTCTTTACATCTGTACAAACAAAGTAGCATTTTTAGCACTATTCTTCAAGGTACAGACAAAAAAATGTAATAAAAGAGAAGAAGAACAGGAGGCAAGTCCATCTATATTTTTAAAATATATGTATAGATTCTGGGGAAAAAAAGAGGAGATTTAAAGATAGCCCTAGAATGTTCAGCACTCAGTTCTTTTTACATGAAATCTCGAAGTGAAATTTCATTTGACTCCCTCATTTAGTGAGATTCTGTTTGGCCACCATCAAATTCAACTTCTCACACCTTAGTTGTGTGAGAAGAACTAATTTATTTTTTTTTTCCTCTGTTAAGAAACAATTTAGAGGCTAAAGAATATCCTACTATGTTGGACTGGACATGCACAAATATTCTGTATGATCTCTCTTTGTTCCTGTTTTTCCAGTAGCTACAAATTCTTCTCAAAACCTATTATTTTTCCTAGAATATTTATACATTGCATCTTATCAAGCATACTAGTTTCAATATGCTCAAATAAGCACCAAACACATAATTAGGACCAGTTTAGTACACAAGCTTGCCAGGTGAAGAGTAATAGCATCAAAAATCAACAGCTCCTATGAAGTAGTCCAGCTCCACTGGGTTCAGCTCAAGAATTTCTGGTTATAACAGAGAAGACTTCAGAACAAAATCTCTGCTGGGAAGCACTCAGTAAAAGATACCTGAGAATAAAATGCATATTTAAAAGTAGACTAAGGGAGGGAGCTAACAGGCAAAGGATCAGGTAAAAAAAAAAAAAAAAAGAAAAATCCTTCTCTCTGCTGCCACCTGAGCTGTTCACTATGGAAAAATAACAACTGAGGTACAGGGAAGTTGACAAGGAATACAAGGAAGCACAAGTTTTGTGCACTGCTTTGGACTGGTTAATATTCATCAACAAAGGTCAAGGCCTTAAACAGAAAGGTTATTTCAGGGAACTGTATGGAATGACAAGAATCAGTACAGCCCAGAAATGTTGAATTTGGAATTGAAGGGTCAAGGTTTCCAACACCTGAAATTTCAAATGTGGCTGGATGTTCAGATGCTGCATTGTTTTCTAATTGGTATAAATCTTGTGGGTTTTTAAGCTGTGCATATAATCTGAATTTCTGAAAACCACAGTTATTAGACACCAGAAACTAAATGCATTTAGTATTTTAATATTATACATTATAATATGTATTATAATATATAATAATATGAAATTATATCTATTTTATTTTATTATATATTATTGATATTTCATACCTGATATATGATGTATTATATATGATATACAATAAATTATATATTATGTGAGGTATGATATATATTAAATATATTTTATATCTTAATATTATATATTATGTATTATATAATATATATTATATATTGTATATATTACATAAATTATATAGTATAACTATATATTTTATATATTATATACTATATACTATATATTATATACAATGTAGTATATACTATATAGAATATATTATATATTATTTAATACCTTAACCAAATTTATTTACCACTGATGGACTGAACTGTGTAATGTGTAAAGACAGTCACGGGTCAGTGACTGGCAGGAATAAACCAGTTTCACTGAATGGGGCCAGGGAGGATTTTATTCAAGGAAATGGCAGTGAAACCTATCCTAATAAATAACCAAGCTGAGTTGACTCAAGCACTTATAATGCCAGTGTCTGTGATAAGCAATGGAAACATTAATATAAAATGCTTCACCATAAACGAATACGGTAGAGTTCAGAATGATATATTGCAGCACAGCCATCCCTAGCATGGCATGCTTTTAAAGTGATGCTTATAATCATTTTTATTTTGGTAACAATAGGGGGAAAAAAAGAACAGAACAGCAAAAATTGTTATCTGCTAAAAAGGAGCTGCAATAGCAAAATTTCCTGATAAGAACCTACATAAGGATTTAGCCACAGTGAGAGAACTCTGCTCAGATACAAATGCAGTAACTAGGAATGTGGTTGTAGCTTGTTCATTTCTAATCCTAGCTGTATGTTACAGTCAGATGGTGAAAGCAGTCATTTCATGAAATAACTGAAATTTTCAGATATTTCATGAAATGACCAGCATTATGGCTGTTCTACTAGACTCTTAGACTGTTTCACTCCATCATTAAATTAAATGACTGGTGTTATTTTGAAAGTCACATCGGTGTGATTTCCATCACATATATTTAGGCACCTGAACTTAAATGTACAGGTCAATTTAGGCTTCCACAGTCATTGAAGAAAAGGTGGCATGTCCAGCTGGTAACCTAGATGAACTAAACTTAAGTGGTTTTGGATTAACTAAACCATCCTTTCCATATATGGCTCCCTTTCATCTAATTATAAAAGAAGTCAAATATGATAGGTTTGAACAAAGATACTTACCCTTTGGCTCTGATCCTTGTGACTCCTGTTCACTGTGTTGCTTAATATTCTAAATGCTCACAACTGCTGTGGAAAGCATTTCTGTTATGACACACTCTTGGAGACACTGACTTTTTACACCCTGTGCTCTTTGCCACACAACATCCGATTGCACTGGGTCTACTTTCTCCCTCCTTGTAGCTTACATTTCCCTTTCCCAATGTGCCGTGTGGGCTACAGGATAGAATTAGTATTATATTCAAGATTTTTTTTTTTTTTTTTTTCATTTTGTTTTGATCAGAACAAATAACATGACACATCCTTCTTTACCCAGTCTGGGACATTTATTAAACCTCTCCACATTCATGGCTTTCCTACAGTCCCTAGACTTAAAAATTTGCCCCTGTTGTGACAGTCACATTCTAGTGACAGATGAGCATGTTAAATGCCTTTACTGCCTTGAAGAAATTCTGTCTCATATTCCTAGTAAATGCAGCATTTGTTGGTCCTTCCCCTTGCAGGCCAGAAAAGACTAAGAGCCTGTCTTTCTAACTGCTTCCCTGGGAAGTGAAAAGTTCTATCTTCAGACAGCCATGATGAAGTGGTACCATTCACAGTGAAGACAATATTAGTTGAAGTATGGATGTGGTGAGTGTCCATGAAGTTATATGACAGGTTCACTCCTTCCTAACGAGAATCTGAGAGGAGCCAAGGGATTCTGCACATCAGATTAGGAATGTCCAATATGGTTCTGATAGAACACAGAGGCTGGAAACTGCAACTCAAAACAAGTTTCCTGGCTGTGACTGCATAGCAGGGGAGATGAAATTCTGGGGTTTTCTGAGCCCTAGGAGGAAGGCAAAGCAGGCACCTGCAACACAAAGGAGAGCCTGATTTTCCAAGAGGCTTACTGGATTCCCTGAAACTATTAAAAAAGGCAGTCCTTATCCCAGGGAAAAGCCTCATTTAAATGGATAAGGTAGAAGGTTTGCATGAGGTCAAAGACTGCCTGCCAATTTGAGTCTTTCAGACTAGGCTGAGAGTATGGGTAGGGTAAATATTAGTTCCTACTTCATCTGCATATAAAACCCAGAGCAAGTCACAAGGCACTGACCTTCACATCTGTTCACACAACTGGGTGCTCTGAATTCCTTAGAAGGAGGCTTTTTTAGTATGTACTCCTGTATATACTCCTGTATGTTCTTTTGGCTGTAGGATGTTACACAGAAGAACAGTTGAAAAGATAAGCAGAACTCTGTTGCTGAGATCTAATGCAGTTCCTGCATAAAACTACCACAAATTCATACTCCAGAAGAGAGCAGGGAAGAGTTATAATGGCATAACAACTGACAAAGTGAGACCTGTCACAAGTCTTAAATGGAAGTTGGACAGTGAGACCCAGAAATATTGGTCACTTATTTCTCCCCATACTTCACACTGTTTTATCAGATACAGGCCGTTATCATGAATATGTGTGGCTACCTCAGAACAGCATTGAACTGGTGAAATGTGTATTCATGCAAATATTATGCAAGCTGTAGAGCTTGACCCACTGCCCACTAGAAGGTACAAAACCAACTCAAAATCATCTGACAGAAGTCAAGTAATTCTGAGACAAAATACTTCATGCTCTTTCCTGGTCATGGTCCCATAAATCCTAGTGGTTTCCCTCCTTCCACATCAAAAATGTAAAAAGAAATTGCCTTCTGATTTGTGTCCCTTTTTTGTTTTACAATCTTTCTTGAGAGATAAATGATCAGTTGAAACATCCTTTACAGACTTCATGGCTATCAAACAGTAGAGAGACTTATCCTGAACTTTTGTAAAGCCAGACTTTTCAGAAAAGCTGAAATGTTGGACAAGAATTTGCAATGTGATCCCAGACAGGAAATATAAATTATCTTCCAGAAGTGTTTCTAAGGAAGAGAGAAACATTAGTGATGTGGGCTTGCTGCTGTTGTTTTCATATGTCATCTAGATATTTAAAAAAAATATTTACCTTCCAAGTCTGTTTCTTAGATTTGAGTTTTCCAGATATTTTAAAAGGTCAACAAGGTTATTTACAAATTATGTCATTTATCTTTTATTCACAGATTTTGGTGGGGTTTTTTTTATTTATCTGAGTAATGTTTTAAAGCTTTCTGAGAAGCAGATTTTTTGTCTTTGTTTTGGGCTTTTTTAAATAAAAATTTTGATGATTTTTTATATTATTTATTTGACTAGTTCTTTAATTTTGTTTTTATATGGACATATTTTGAACATATGAATTTATGTTTACTTCTACAGTTATTATAGTTTTCAGTAAAGCATATAAAATTACACTTTTGAGTCAGTTCCCATGAGGTCAGATAACCTGATTTCTGAACTCCAGTTTCACATATTTAAGATCAGAGAATCACAGAGTCATTTCAGTAGTGAGGAACTCCTGAAGGGTCAAGATGGCTCAGAGCTGGGCCAATTTAAAAGATAAACCATGTGACATAGGCCCTCCTTCAGCCAAGTCTTGTGTGTCTGCAGGAAAGGGTATTTCACTTCTGGTCCAGGCCTCTGCCTTAATGTTGACCAGCCTAATTGTGTGATTTTTTTCCCCTAATTTCTAATCAGAATTTCACTCTCTGTAACCTGTGTCCATTGTCTCCTGTGCTTTATGTCCCTACCTCCAAAAAGAGCCTGGTTCCATTATCTCTCTAACTGCCTAGTTCATATTTAATGACATTTATTTATTCTGCTTTTCTGCAGACTGAATAAACCCAGCTGCCTGAGTTTCTTTTAGCATATCTCGTAGTCTGGACACCTGCACACCTTTCACCAGCTGCCTGTTGGCCAAGCTTAATATCTTGCAGATGCAGGGGAGATATTGTACTCCAGGTCTGGTTTCACTAGTGATGAATAGAATGTAATAATCACTTTCTTCAGCCTTCTGCCAATGGTCTTGCTAATGTATCCCAGTCTGTGCTCAGCCACCAGCCATCCTGTAAGGATGCACTGTGACTCCTGTTCAACTCAGTGTTCACCAGGGCCCGCCCTTTTCTGCACAGCCATTTCCAAGGCCAGCTGCTGGGACAATGCAGAAGCTCTTGACCTGCACAAAACCACTCCAGTCTTGACCACATTCAGTGGCTCTACACAGAAAAGCCAAAAAACACCCTGCAAAGGAAATGGCTGCACCTCTGTCAGCCTGATGAGCACTGCACATCCATCAGATCAGGGCCAAGACAAAGCAGTGGATGATGTATTCCTTCAAGGTACAGCTGCTTTAGGGTGAAAGGAATTGGGATTGACAATTTTCTTCATAAAAATTTAAATCTTTAATACTGAGCTTTACTCACAATGGTAGAGACAGATATCCAGTGAAGTGAGATTGTGAAAATGAATTGTCTCAAAATAAACCGAAAATGTGGCAAAACAGTTGTGCATTTCCAGATGGTAATGAGATACAACTATATATATGAAATAAAGAGATGTATCAGATAGATATTGTTTGGAAACTATTAGAAGCTGCTCAAGAGGGTAAGTGTGCCTGCTTCTTTGTCCAAAGCTCACAAATAACTCAGCTATACTCAGATCTCCTCAACTGGTGGGAAAACAAACCTTCTCTAGCAGGTAATTAAATAATGTTGACTGATAATTCCAGAGGCAGGTTATATCTATTTAGGGGTATTGAATGTGGGTATAATCTTGCTAATTTTCAAGTAACCCAGAAGTTACACGGTAACATTTTCTGCAGCTGAATGGATGGTCTCCAATTCTGACACAAAACCAAAATTAATCACTTTAAAAAAATCTTTAAAACATGATAAAAGGGTCATGTATGCTTCTTGCCAAAGCTTGTAGTCTAAACAAGATTTTAAACTAGGAGACAAAATTGTCAAATCTCCACCTAGAGCCAACACAGGGGGATGTGACCCTCTCCAGAGGGCTGTCGTGTGATTTGCTGAATGATGGTCACAGCAGGTCTGGTGGGATGGTAAGGGTGTGTGACAGAGCCTGTAATTTGAGAAGTCATTCACATGCAGTAATATCAGATGAAGAACAATCTTATCTTCCGTCTTCTGTTACTGGCAGAAACAGGACATACTTACTGTGTGTTATGACTGCATCTGGTGATGAATAAAGAATCACAGAATGGTTTGGGTTGGGAGGGACCTGTAAAGGTCACCTAATCCAAAGCCCTGCAGTAAGCAGGGACATTTTCATCTGGATCAGATTGCTCAGAGCCTTCTCCAGCCTGACTTTGAATGTTTCCATGAATGAGTCATCCACCATGTCTTTGGGTAACTTGTGGCAGTGTTTTACTACTTGTAGTAAAAATCTTCCTTCTTATATCTAAGCTAAACCTACCATCTTTACTTAAAACCATGAGCCCATGTTCTCTTATTGTAGGTCCGGCTAATATGTCTCTCCACATCCTCCTGAAAAACTTATTTTTGAGTAAGGCTGTTATAAGCTCTGCCCAGAGCCTTCTCTTGTCCAGGCTGACAAATCCCAACTTATTCTCTTAGGAGGAACCCTCCAATCATCTTTGTGGTCTCCTCTGTACCCACTCTAATATGTCCATGTTCTTTCTATGCTGGGGTTATAAGTTGACAAATTGTACAAAATTAAGCTTTAAGGAGAAAGACTGATTTAATTTACAGTTTAATTTAAAGTAATATAGGAAGAATCCTTATGGCATTGTAATGTCCTTTTCAATACTGGTAAACAAACACTTAGTATTTGTGTTACAGTATGATTTTTATATTACAATAACATTTCATCTTAGATGCAATTGAACAAGACTTTTATGATTTAATTAGAGGTAGAAGCTCATTATTTTGTTAAAAGAAAATATTTGAAATATTATTTTTTTCCTAATGAACATTTTCGGTGTATTTTTTACAGTTCAGAAAAAAATAACTTCATCAACTCAGAAATAGCTGATGAAATGAAATTTGCTTCTTTTTCACACCTCTAGGTTATTTATTACATGATTCTTCATTCAACATCTGGTATTTATTTTCAGTTGAAACTTCCATTGTTGCGATGGTTGATTACTCGTACCAATTATTGCTCTTCTTCTGGTTGTACTCTATTTGAAAGAATATGCACAGCAAGCAAATGCATTATTATCTATTATGACATTTATTATGATTATCAGTATGTGTAGGGAATATATGCAGAGTATTATTCATATGGTAGTTAGACTGTTCCATAGTCTTGATATTTGCTATCTTTGATATCAGGCTATAACAGTTTCCCCACTTTATATATTAGAGATAGAAGGAAATAATAATTAAAAATTTTGCCCAAGGTTAAGGAGAGAAAATGAGTTGGAGCAGGCATTCACAGTCTAATTGCTTCTGGAACAATATGTTTCACTGTATTATTGAGACCAAAAAAGAACTAAGAGTGATAGATGAAAAAACTCCCAGTGGTAGATATCTGACTTACTCCTGAAGCCATATCACCAAAATGGATTGATTTTCACATCAGCGGAGTCAGTTTAGAAAATATTTGTCTGAAATCCTGGAAGGCTGAATACATCCATAAATACAGAATATCCAGTTCTCAGAGAAGTCAACAGGAGCTTTCAAAAAATTATTTTGGTTTGGAAGTTTGGTGGATTTGCTTTCTCTTTAGCTAAACTGAAGTTATTGTCTCTGGGTGTAATGAAAGAGACTTGTCAGTATTGAAGATAAGGGAAAGATTGTGTAACCTGCAATGGTTTTCAGATGATCTTCTCACATTTTCATAATAGTCTGGGATCCACATTACCATAGTGAAAGCACAGTGGATTGATAGACTAATCTTGCCATTATATGTCAAATATTGCACTGAAATAAAGAGTGTATGTAACTGGTGCCAAAAGAAGGACATATAACTCTCAGAGTGTAAGAAAGACAAGTACCTCCAGTATGAAATTAATTCCATATATTTTAGGCTCCCTTTTGGCCATTCTCCTCAGTCAAAGACTGGGACCAGCTTAAGTTAGGAGAAAAGGATCCTGTTCTAAAAGTTAGTTCTGGAGCAGCTGTGAATAGGTCATCTGTGGTGAAAGAAATGAGGACTAAGAGCTGGGTGAAATTAGGTTTAAGGGCAGAGAAGACATAAAGACCAGATATCTAACATATATAGAACATACTATGTGTAGTAAACAGGGATGTAATACAAGGATGCAAACAAGGAAGAAAAAGCAGGGTGTATAAGGATGTTAGAAAATTTAAAAATAGCCCATGCCAATTCCCCCAAAAAGGAGGAAAAAAGAAGAAACCCCATTAACACAGCATGTTTTGGGTTTTTTTTTTTCCCATTTGTGAGCTTGGAACACTGATGTACTGATCCAAATGATCCAAATGTTCCTTTGCTTGAACAATGTGCGTGGTATAGAATCCAGAGGGACAAGGGCAGGGTGACCATAGTGTTTACAAAAGGGATAGGAGCTATATTGTGTGTGTAACAATTACAACTACATTTTTATTGTGCTGAGGCTTTTTTCTTGATAAGAATATTTTTATTTTCTTGTCCTGTAATAAATAAATCTGAACAAATAATACTCCTCTACCCCTACCATTAAGATTCCATTTTTATCAATAATAAATTCTTGACTTCATGTATTCACTGCATTTCCTTTTAGCATATTACAAGATTTTAAACATAATAAAAACCTTAAAGTTTTAATAGACAAACAAGTTCCCATTTGACTAGCTTTCATAAAGCAGCTTCAAGAATAAGCTGGGACAAATAGTAGTAGCGTTTGTTTTTGTCTCATCTCATTTTTATTTCTTAGTGGAATTTGCTGCTAACAAGCAAAAAAGAGTTTCTGATCATAGTCAGTTACTCTGAAAAATATATTTTATTACTTTCACAAAAACCCACTTAAATGAACGGAATTATAAAATCATTTTTACAGGAGTCTTTGGATAATAAATTGCCAAGTCTTAAATATCATCAGATTCTTTTATCTGAGTTTATCTTGTCAAGATGGATCAGAATGCTGTAATCAATCACTCAGCTTAGCCATAAAATGGCTTCATCATGCATGTGTATTCTCTTCAAAATCAAGTTGTAACATTTGCACATAATAACTTATTGGGTTGCAAGGTTAGTCCAAGCCTGTGTTCAATATTATCTGACATTTTATTGGCTACTACACAAACTTTTGCCTAATACAGTCATTTTACTTAGAAATTTAATTGAAAGGTTGCCTGTAACAAAGTTCTTTTTTAATGTAGAAAGAGTAATGTAAAACTGCTTGATGCATGGGAGCAAGACAGGAGACAGTAAAATGTGGGAGAAAATGAAGAAGAAAAAGAAAACACTCATTCTAATGAGAAATGGAGTTTGAAGAGGAAGTTTCATAAGGATGAATTCATTCCCTAAGGGAGCTTAGTCTGCATTTGGTGCCTGGATCAGCACACCTTCCTAGATGAAAAGTATAAATCACACACTTACGTGATGGATGATGTTTATTTAGAAAGAGGCTTGTTAAAGAGGTGCTTAGCAGGGAACGGGCACCTTCTTTCAAGGAATGAGGTCTTGATGCCAGCATTTAGGGAGTACAAAAATGAAGGCAAGAAGGCATGGGCTTGTAGGTGGAAACCCCAGCAGAGGATAAAAAAGGGCTATTCTCCTTTTGTGACTACCTGGACTTTGTCAGAGGAAAATGCAAAGAGGCCTCTACTGGAGGTTTCAGGCAGGCAATGTATCTAGCTTACATGTGAAACTTACACTGACCTATTTCATTTTAAAAGAATGAGGCTTTGCAAAATGTGAAATAAAAGTCTGCTTAAAAAAAAAATTGATGTCTGGGATGATGAGCATGCAAGAGGTAACAATCAAAACAGAAATATAATATTAGCCAAACACTATGTTTCTCATGTAGGAGTTTTGGTTTTTTTTCTTTCCTCCCATGTCTTAGAAGTCTGTAAGTCTGTTGAAAACTTTATAAAACCTTATTTTCAGAAAGCTTTTTCTATCTATTCCCAGCTATGCTTCTAGGACAGAAGGGAGTCACACTGACTTCTCAGTTCTGAAAAATAAAAAAACCCTAACAAACAAACCAACAAACCAAAACCAAAACAAACAAAAAATACCCCAAAACTATTTTCTGAATCTACCTTATATTTGACATTGAATGAATATGCTAGTAGAAGTATGTGATAGCAAAGTATTTTGAAAAACAAACTAAAGCATGGATAAGAATGAAAAATATTATTATTAAAACTGGGATTGTGGCCCCTAAATTTATGTATAAGCAGTTAACATAGAATAGCTGTAAAATCGGAAAACAAACAAACAACAACAAAACTTCTAGAAGTGCTTTATCCTCATTACTGTTTAGTAGAAACTTCCTGAATAATAATATTCCCTCAGGAGGTGATAATTTATAAAATAAAAATTCATAAAATATTAATGTTTTATGACAGCTGTTAAATGTTGGCAAAGCTGTGTTGGAATCTAAGACTAGGTTCTATTAAAAAAAGTTGTATTTTCTTTGGGTCATGGTGTCTCTTTTTCTTTTCCACTGACTGGCTACAAGGATCACCAGGATCCCACCATGCCTCTTTTTATGGAAGGGAAGATGAAAACTTGGAATCTATTGGATCTTCAGTTCCTGAAAAATTTGGCCCCTCCTCATCTTGCTTCTTACTGAAGTGGCTTCCCATTTTAAATGTGTAGGATAAGAGAAACAGAAAACTTGTGGAGCCTCTGTACAGCCACCCTCCCTCCCAGGAGCTTCCAGTGTTCATACCTTCAGGATGGCTCTTCTGGTGGGTTTCCTGAAGACCGTGACATTTTTTATTTTACACAAAGAATCTGAAATGCGAGGTTCTCCTTCAGTTCATAACAAAGTCAGCTATTCTGAAATATCAAAGCCCTTTGTGAATTGGAATGACCTTTCCCTGGTTAGCTCCTGCCCTTTAGCAATGGGTGTTGCTGGTTGCTCGAAATTCACACACATGGCCACTTTTTGCAAAAAAGGCTGTGAGGGGGCAAACTTTCTCCAAAAGGTCTTTAACTTAAAAAAGTCAACCCAAGGCATGAAAAAAAGAGAACCAGTTCTGCAGGCTATTCACCTCTTGGCCTCTTTACTGAAATTGCCAACAAGCAGAGGAGCTGCGATGAAGACTATTCATTTATCTCTGAAAATAATGTTGAATATCTGTCACTGCTTTGGGAAATGATTGACCTGATAATGATAGGTTTTATATCAGCAGGTCCTCGAGTGCCATTCTCAAAGTCACTATATGGGGTTTGAAAATTGACTTCTTAATGGTGACAATCCTGTGAAACAGAAAGGAATTGCATTGCAGATAAATTTTCTGATGCAAGTGCATTGTCTTTTCTCTACCCAGATTGATGCCATGCACTAGGTATGTTGCCCACAGCAGAACTTAAGGGAATTATAGTGAAATGACATTACGTTGAGCCATATACCTTTAATGTCATGCAATAATTTACTCTAAAACTTTTTCTTATGATGGTGAAATAGTTCTCACTTAAAAAAAGAAAAAAACCCAAACATACTTACAGGAGAGTTATATTTAAATTTATGAGTATATATTTTAGCCTTAAGAAAAAAAAAATCTTAATTTGCCTCTTGTTTTTAAGGTTCATTACAGTTAAAGTTTCCTTCCAGAGAAGCATTTCACAAAGGTCAATAGAAACTATTGGGGATTAAGGATGGAATTTTCAAAAGTAATTACTGCTGGCCAAAGTCTGATCTCACTGGTTTCAATGAACTACTGTTAACTTTAGTTTGAATAGAGGTAGTCAAATGTCAGGAACTTTTTGGAAATCCAGCAGAAGTGATGCGTCGTTCAGTTGACAGTGAGAGTACATGACTCTCAAAGTGGGTTACCTCCATCTTTCTTTTCTGTGACGTGTGTGATGACATCATTAATTTCTTAGCAACATATAAATGCTACCACACCAAACAAATATGCAAAAATAGAAATGGGAAAAAAACAGAGTGAATGAAATTGAATGGCTGGACAAAAAGGGGTTAACAAGGACAAATATAGATAAAAGTAAACAAATACAAATCCAATGAGATATTGCCTTGGAAAATTGCTACCTAATTTATTTCCTCATTAGCATTTTTGAAACTTAACTAGGCCCAATTTCCCAGTAAACAAGAAAAATGAATTGCAGATCCCAACTCTGTTTATGTTCAATTTCTATGCTTTGTTTTGTTCCCCCTGAATTAAAGAAAAAAAATCTGTCTTGTTTGCTTTTGAATTAATATTATAATAAATGCAACTTTCCATGGTGTTTGCTGTTTGTCACTATTATTTATCAGATACAGTATGTTAACACCCAAAGAATAACCAACAGAGATATTCCATTGTGATAGGCAAGACTGAGATACTACCCATTCCCATCTTTGCCTGTTTAAATGATTCATTTTTAATGAGTAAAGCAGGGAATACTTTTAGGGTTAGGAGAGAAGAATGCACATAACACACAAGAAAACAATATTATTAATCATAGACTTGAAATTTTTTCTACAAATTTGGGCTACTTTAAGGAATAGCTGTTTTTCAACAATTTTCTTAGGAAATTGAGTACTTACGGTAAAAAAAAAATTAAAATGGAGAATGGTAAAAGTTAGATTTTCAATCCATGCATTATGTTGGCAGTTGTGCAGCTGTCTTTTTGCACAGTGAGCCAGGAAAAGGAATGTCTGCATCTTTATGCAATAGGAAGAAGAACCCACTCAGCAATCCTAACTGGAAAAGGAAGGCTGTGCCGTGTACATAGAATCCCAAAATTATAGAAAAGCCAGGCTTAGAATGGACCTTTAAGATTGTCTTGTTCCAACCTTACCAGCCTTTATTCCAACCAGGTTGCTTAGAGTCCTATCCTGTCTGGCCTTGAACACTTCCAGGGCTGGGGCATCCACAGCTTCTCTGGACAACCCTTGCCAGTGTTTTACCACCCTTACAGGGAAGGATTTCCTCCTAATATGTAAACTGAACCTCCTCTCTTCCAGTCTGAAGTCATTCCCCCTCAGCCTGTCAGTATACACCCCTGTAAAAAATTCCTTTCCATCTTTCTTGTATGCTCACTTGGAAAATGGAAGGTCACTGCAATTGGGTCATTCCAAGGCCTTTTCTGTTCCAGGCTGAACAATCCCTGTCCTCTCAACCTTTTTCTAACATATCCTGGTTTTTGGGGTTTTTTTTTGTTTTTTTTTGGTTTTTTGTTGTTGTTGTTTTTTTAATTCAGTCATACAATTTTTTTCCTTTATGTGGATTCTTCACTCACAGACTGTCTGATACAAACTGAAGATTTGAAGAAGAGAAGATGACCCTTCAACAGTCAGGATAGGTAGGAACTTGCTCCTAAACAGGTGCTGGAATCGATCATGTTTACTTTTTGTTGTAGCTTCAAGTCACAGTCCTGCATAGGTGAGTGCATATGTGGACATACAGATTAGTAAATTACAGTATATTTTACAATTAAATTAGCTACATTGGCTTCTGATGCACAAGATTTGGTCTTTTTATCATCAAATCCTTGGGCTGAGATTCAGCTATGCTGCAAAACATTCTCAATATGTGACTGCTGTTCTGTAGCAGGGGTGGATGTTGTCTAGGATAACTGCACCTGGGTGCCTTAGCACTAGTGCATGACAGCATGACACTGTTCTAGAGAGAAGATTGTGTGTTAAATTGCACTTGTTTGTTTTAGTCCAATATATATATTCCTTCTCTTGTACAGCTAATCTGTTTCTCCTCTCATGGTATATTTTTCCTCCAGTCCAATCCACGAGACTACTCTTACTACAGTATAGTATATTGCAGTAATATACTATTACTGCAAAAATATGATTATTGTAGAAAAAAAATTAAAATTAAAGTTTCATAATCTTGTGCTGAACTGTTGCACATTAAATGTAAAACAATTAATTTCCATAACAATGAATTTTACCAAATGTAAATGGAATTCTATTCAAAATATTTCAAAGCAAATATGTTTGGGCTTCGTGTTTTTTGGGGTTTTTTTTATTATTATTATTTTGGGCTTGTTGGAGGTTTTTTTAAGTTTTTTTTTTTAATAATAAAAACATTTATTGTCCCAAATATTGCAACTCTGCATGTATGAGTCTGCTCCCAGATATGAGCAAGTATTTATCCCCTATATAATTCATTTACACTGGCATTAATCTGTCTAAAGACTTTCATCCAAATATGTAAAAGCACTGAAAAATATCAGGTAATGACTTATAATTGCTACTTCTGATGGATTGTGGATTTTGTATGATTAATTTTGTTTCTCCTTATCAACCTCACATCTTTATCAGGACACTTACGTTGCATTTTTTTTTTCAGGCTGCAAATTCTGTGAAATAGAAATTGTATAATTTGATTTATTTTTACAGTATCTAACTTAATGTGATACTAAATATGTCTGTATATGATCAGTGCTGTATCAGTGTTAATAATAAATAATAAAAAAACCTGTAAGATTATTATTCATTGTTCAGGTAAAGAAAAATTGAAATAAATAAATAGGCAACTGCCCTATGCTCCTATACAAACTGAGGGCAGAAACAACCTTCCAAACCGAGGTAGGTTAGGATTAAGTTTCACTTTCAAGGCATGAAAAAATCATGTGTTTCTCTTAAAGCACAGTTAGAAGATTGACATCATCTGCCATGAGTATCCAAGGGTGAGCTTCACTGCGGACCACTCCAGCTGACTTAAAACTTAAGCACAAAATTTTCCTGTTCAGCAAAGAGTGAGGAATACCCACCTCCCAAAACAAATTCCTCCCAGCTCTCAGTCCTTGCTGACTCCAGAGGGAACCAAGACAGCTCAGAAATTCCCAGTCACTCATGGCTCAGCTCACTTGCATGCACTGACATCTGATGATCCAGGGCATCCAGGCTGGGCTGGTAGACAGCACAAGGATCTTCCAGGTGCCTCTTGTCCTGCAATAGGAACCTCATGCTTAGGATCCTTTCCCAGGGAGACCCAAAGTATTCTGGTGAATAATCAAGCTCTGCCTGAAGTAGGCATGGCATTTAATCAGAGGAATCCCTCTGAGGAATCACACAATTTTAGCAACTGTAGCTCAGAAAACCAGCTCTTATGTAGACACTTACCCTGCAGTTAACTAAAATTAGGTGAAATGAATCCCAAATTCATAATTTTTAAATAGCTATAGTTATATTAAATGCAAATGAGCCACTGAGCAGGGATCTGCAGTAATTTCTGATCACAGATTCCAGAGTTGGGCTGGAAGATGATGGCTGCTAAAGTTCAGGAACAAGCTATAAGAGGAAACTGGGGACCTCATAGAGGGTTTAAAATGGTGCTAGACAGACACTTCCAATAGACTTGACTCAAATCTATCTGAAGGAAGGTATCTGGGGAGTATAAAACCTTAATGCAAGCACCAGGGTTATGCGAAGAGGGCTGGTTGATATTTTGCATATTTTGTCTTTTTAGAGAACTGTGTATCAAATTTTCATGCTTGAAAATAGTTTACTAATTGTAGAAAGGAACTCTTTGTACTTAAAAATCAGACACGTTCCTTGCACCAAAGAGCATAAGGCAGAGATCTAGATCAAGAAATACTTAAAGAGATTATTTTTAAAGGAGACTGAGAAAGACTGTCAGGCTGACAGGCTCTTGAATGTGTTCCATCCGTATGGAATAGAGTATTGAGCAGCAAAAAATATAATATGCATACGCAAGAAAAAAAACCCATACATAACTAAATGCCATAATGAGGAGCATTAAGAATAGCCATGGTGCCATTCTGAATGCTAGACTGATGCAGTCAAATGAAGTGGGGAGGAAGACAGCATTTGAGTGTGCATCAGGGAAAAAGATTCCGCTTTAGGCCAATTGCCTGTCAGCAAAAATATATTTTCAGCTAATACTGGATGAAAAAACAAAAGTAAACACTATTCGCAAACAATTGAAAAGGTTGGAAGTGGGTTTATTTTCCATTTCTTTGCGTGTAAGCAAAATCAAGATAAAAATGATCAGTGTACACTAGCAGGTATGTGTTTCAGCAAATTGAAAGAAAAAAAATTAAAAACACAAACAAACAAACAAACAAACAAATAAACAACAAAATGAACAACAAAATCGTAGGTATTTCTGGAAAAACAAAAATAAAATTGGTGGTCATTTTCATTCCAAAAGTTTTGTGGGTTTTTGTTTACATTTTCAAATAAAACTTTCTTGGAGTTCCTAAACACAAAAATGGTGGCTACCTGCAAATGACCCAGATCTGTGATTTCAGAAAAAAATGAAAACTACTGATTTCCTCCTGTGTTACTCATCCTGACTGTGAATACCTTGAAAAGCATCAATTCCTTTCAAGGAAGCTATAAAAACTACAGGTGTAGTAATCTTTCTCATGCAAACCACTGTGACACTTTCTGACTTTATTGCAATTATGACGATCAACATCAGTGAAAGATTTGTCTAAACTGAATCTGAACTATTTCTGTATGGCAGTCCAAAGCTGTAACTGCCTTTCTTTGCATGTAAGGTTAAACAGCTTTGTGCTAAAAAGGATCACTACAGGCTCTGACACCAGTCGAAATCTGAAGAAGGAATATTTGAATGCCTTGTCTACTGGAGTCATCTGTTGCTGCTGTTGAACATCAATAAAGTAGTTTCCTATAACTTCAAAACCAACTAAAGAATCCCCTTCTGGTTACAGAGGAAATACATGTCTATAGATGAACTTCTACAAATATTTCCAAGATGTAGAGAGCAGGATACGTGCATTAGCTACTACACTTGGCCCATATACTGCTGTGACTGCTACTATACAAATTTTAATAAGACAAATGAGAAATGAAGTCATAAGAACATATGTAGAGAAGAAAAAATAAAATACAAGCCTTAATTGCAGTTAAAATTTTTCTGTCCTTCCTGAGTGAAGAATTTCTGCATCACTAAGATATAATTTTAGTCATCTTATACCTACACTAGCAGAACAGCAGTTCCTGACTATCTAAAGTTAGCAGAAGCCATGTTTTCCTAATCCTGGGGTTGTTTATTTCCCCCAACATATGCAGTTGAAATAATAACAAAGCAGCCTCATTCCACCTCTACAACCCAGCAGCAAATATAAATCCATCAGGGTGACAATAGGATTAAACTGTGGGCACTGCTTGCTTGTTAGTCTTCTCCCTTAAATAACTTCCATGTGAGATGGGAAATTAATGTTGCAATAAGTTGGTTCCTGTTGTGGGCTCAACAATAGAGCCAGCAATCCTCTTACTGTGGAGCATTACTTTTGCCTGTATGTCGGCTGGCTAAACTGTTCAGTCACCTTTTGTCTCCATAGGAGTACAATGTGCTTGTTGATTTGCCAAGTCCCAAATCCTATATTTAATACAATGCCTTGGTGTAATTTGAAAAATAAAAGTATGATTCTCCCTGAATACCATTAAGGAAATTGAAGGGGAGCAGAGAGAAACAGGGGCACGAGCTCACATGCAGATATTTTCACATTCACACCCCAGAAAAAGACTCAAGCTGTGTCTTCAGGTGGAAGGAGACATGGACAAAAGAAAATGTATTAATTGGACCACCTCAGGACTAGGTCTTAAGTTATCATGGCTCATCTTCTTTCACTGCTTTTTCCTTGCTTTAATGCAAAGCCATTTATTTGCTGCAGAGCCACCTCCGCACCGGAGGCCACTGGAGAAAGAGGACAGAGCAAAGCCTGTTCCTTTTCCTAACTAAACAGATATTCCTACACCTAAGCCCAGCTGTACTGGGTTTTATTTGTTCCTAGCTGTTGAATCCAAGCCAAAGTAAATCCAACATATGTAAGTCTGTGACTGAGGCTGTCCAGTCCAGGTCTGTGTGAGGCAAAGGGCCATACCTACTGAGTGGTCTGGAGTTTCTGACTGCACTCCTTTAGTTGCCTTAAGCAGGTCAGAGCATTTCAGGGCCAAAGTCACTGCCACCTAAAGCTGTTCAAAACAATGTCAGAATGCCTGTCTGGTGAAGAAAATTATGTCTTTCAAAATGCCTAAAAGAATATTGTTTTCAAGAAAATTTCATGCAAGGAAGAAAACAAATGAAGCAGAGTGATGGTGACAAACTGTACTGTGGCAAAAGCTTCCACATGGGATATTTCTTTTAAAATTTAAAAATAACTTTAAAAAAATAATTTGTTTAGTGAATTTAAAAAATCATATACAATTTTATTGTGAATTAAATGTTCTGAATTCAATACAGCAAAATATTTGGGCTGACCTTCATCTCCCTCAATTTTTTCCTCCAGTGAATTTTATTTTGAAGCAAGATGTTTATTTATTTGTTCTCAAGGCGCTTTTTGTATTTTATGAAAGAACAAATGAAAATAATGGATTTAGATTTTCCCATCATACAGGGAAATCTGTGTGTCCTCTATCCCCAGGTCTACCATCATGTCACAACTTTTCTGTAGGTAATTAATCTGTACCCTCAGTTTGCCTCCCATGAGGCAAAAGTAATGCTCAGAACAGTCCCAACACACAAAAAGGAAGAGGGAGGGCATTTTCAGCTGTAAAATTGTGGGCATTATTTGTGTTGTAATGCACTCCTTGAAAACCCAGCGTCTAGGACTGGGCACCATGGATCTGCTATTGCTCAAACAGGTGACAAAAGTTCTCCTGAATTTACAGTCAGAATGCAGAAAGAGACAGATGAGAAAAGAGCAGGGCAGGTGGTAAAGCAGGAGCAAGGGTACAAGAGAAAAGAGTCACACTTCAGCTGGAAAATTGTGAGCTTCTGTTTCTGATTGCATGACTAGAGTTACACATCCTACAGAGCCCTCTGAGGCCATCTCTTCAAGTCAGACCTCATGGGAAAGGAGAGAATCTTGGGCTGTCTCTGCCCCATTCTAGAGGTAAATAGATGAGTACCATAACAAATTTACTTTAATGAGAGAAACAGATGCCTGCAATTTATTATACTGAGGGGATAAGGAATGCAAGCAGCACTGTCGTGGTTTAAACATGATTTAGCCTCACAAAGCCACTCATTCACTCCCTGGCCACAGTAGGATGAGGACAGTATCAGAAGTGAAGAAACACATGAGTTTTTCATGAAGGTAAAGGAAAAACCACGCTCACAAGAACAGCAAACCAAGGAGTGCATCCTCCACTTCCCATCAGCAGGCAGGTGTTGAGCAATTCCCAGGAAAGCAGGGGATCCATCACACACAACGATTTGGGAAGACAAATGTTATCTCTCCAAACTCCCTGCACACACTTTCTTCTTGTATGCTGAGAGTGATGCCTACAATGATATCCCTGTGATCACTGGGATCAGCTGTCTTGCCTCTGTCCCATCCCAGGTCCCTGTGTACCTGCTCACTGCTGAGATGAGGTGAGAAAAGGTGCTTGCCCTGCTCAGCAATAATGACAACATCTTTGTACTATCAGCAGTTTCAGCTAAAATTCAAAACACATTCCTGTGGTAGATATTGTGAAGGAGATTACCTCTACCCCAGAAAAAGCCAGCACATGCATGAATCTCCACCCAAAGTGCAGGAGACAAGTCCCAATAAGAATAAACAGAGGGCTTTTGGAGCAGAGGTGCATTCTCAAAGTGACTTTACAAAAGATTTCTCCTCACTCCATTCTTCTCCCCCACTCAGCAGCCTCCTTGAGATCTCATGTATCATTGTTTTGTGCACATCGCTTTCCATGAGATGAGTTTAATAGCATTATAAAAGTCACATTGTGCACAAATTGGGAACTTCAGCGCCTCGGTAACTGCTCTGATGCATGCACACTCGCAAAGTTTTCAAAGCAGAAATGTTGAAGGCACTTCAAGGCACAAAAACATCCTTGGGTAAATTACTTCCTATTAGTATGTCACATATATCTTATATATGACTCTGGTTTCATGAAGTGACAGCCGTGCTTGACAATAAAACTTTGCACTCTTTTTTATTTATATTTTTCCTGATTTTTTTTATTTCTTCCAAGTATATAATGTCTGATGCTAAACCACTTATCTTCCTTCTACCAGTGAGACCAGTGCTTCCTACTTTGCTTAGCAATAAGCTGGAGCATTTCCACCCCACACCTCTGCCTGAAATATGAAGCAATTCTAATTACTGCTGCTTATGTCTGTCAAGAGAAGGAAGAATGGATAGTTTTAAAAGGTGGGTAGGTTGTAAGTCCTGTGACCCATTTAACATTAAAGGGGAAAAACATGAAAGAAAAGCTGAGTATCTAAAAAAAGAGGTGTTTCCTTGTCTGGATAAATTCCACCTTAGATCACAGAATATCACCCCTTTTTCAATATCTTGAAGGTATATAGCAAGAACAAAAGGTACCAAGCATTCCCTCTCACCTATAAAAAATGAAGAAAGAGATATAGCTTCTACCCATAAGAATCCCTTCTCCTTTCCAGATAGTGATTCCAGGGTGAGTAATTTGGTTCTCAATTTTTTAATGAAGAATCTGATCTCCTTTTTTTTTTGTTGTTGTGTTTTATGCTTCTACATAATGGGACACTGAAATTGAAAAATCAGTTTAAGTTCAGGTTTACAATCTATTTCACTTCCTCATTTCCAATTACAATTTTGGAATATTTTGTTGTTTGCATTTAGGGCATCATATGGAGATATTTAACACTTCATATATAGTAGGTTGAATGACAATTTTAATTGACTCTTAGGAAAGTTTAGAAATATATAAAAACTCGGAAAAGATAACTCCATTTTTTTCTACTTTTCTGCCCCATACACTATTTATGCATCACTTTGAAACACAGAAATCACATCTCTTTAACAAGTTCTGACCATTTAAATAGCCCTTGTTTAATTTTCTCTAGAGTACATTTCTGAAATTTTATGGCTGAAAGAAAGATGGAGTAGATACAGCTAAATTACAGAAAATAGAAGTGTATCAAACCTACATGTTAAACCCCAGCTAAATTTACAGTGTTCATTTAACTGAGCTGTGAACTCTGTCTAAAGCTGTGGGAAATGTTTCCTAAAGAGTTCTGTGTCCAGTTAAATTCTTAAAAGTGGTCACATCTGGC
Organism: Pseudopodoces humilis; assembly: GCF_049639895.1. Lineage (NCBI taxonomy): Eukaryota > Metazoa > Chordata > Aves > Passeriformes > Paridae > Pseudopodoces > Pseudopodoces humilis. Next base: position 71,036,427 of record NC_142203.1, on the reverse strand, counting down.
CAGAAGAAAGTATGGGAGGGAAAGCTCAGTAACTAATAATAAGTTAGTTGAAAATTTAGTTGAAAAATCTTACCTTTCAGACCTTCTAAAAAATAACCAAATTTGAATCTAGGTTTGAATATTACAAATATGTTCACTTCCAAATTTACTTTTTCTGTATAACCCTCTAATTTGGTCCAAATTAGAAAACTTATACTAGTTCATATTAATACTAAAAAGAAAATAAAAACCAAACAAAAAGCAGTCAATACCATCAATACCATCACAGAGGGTAACTGAAGGGAGATTTATTTGGAAACACATTCTCCATGTTTATACTGGCAGAAAAATATATTATTTATATAATGGCACTTTTAATATTTTAAAATATGAAAAAAATAAAGATCATTACTACTCCTTCAAATACAGAATTCAATTTAGAATTAATGAGTTATGATAATTTTAACTATAGTTTATTTTATTTTTAATTTTTTTTCTTTTTTTTTTTTTCTTAGTTTCAGGAAGCAGACAGCTATTCAATCCCAGATCTTGACCTGTTGGTTTATTTTTTCAACATTATATGACATCATAAATCATATATAAAGCAAATATCTGAAGCATAAATCTCCCATTAGACACACTAGACAATGTAATTTCCTTCATTTAAGCTTCAAAGATTTAATCATGACTCTTTACCTGAATTTTAGTTCTGATTTAGGTAGTGGCTGTCTAAATAAGTCTCCTATAAATTGTAGGGGAAAATCTTAGCTTGAAGGACGTGGAGGGAGGCGTGGAGGGAGGGAGGGAGGCAGGAAGGCAGGCAGGCAGGCAGGCAGGCAGGCAGGCAGGAAGGCAGGAAGGCAGGAAGGAAGGCAGGAAGGAAGGAAGTGGCGGAAGGAAGTGGCGGAAGGGAGGAAGGAAGGGAGGGAGGAAGGGAGGGAGGAAGGGAGGAAGGGAGGAAGGGAGGAAGGGAGGAAGGACGGAAGGAAGGAGGGAAGGAACGACGGAAGGAGGGAAGGAAGGAAGGAAGGAGGGAAGGAAGGAAGGAAGGAAGGAAGGAAGGAAGGAAGGAAGGAAGGAAGGAAGGAAGGAAGGAAGGAAGGAAGGAAGGAAGGAAGGAAGGAAGGAAGGAAGGAAGGAAGGAAGGAAGGAAGGAAGGAAGGAAGGAAGGAAGGAAGTGGCGGAAGGAATCTCAGGCAAGGCAGAATCCAGGGAGATTGTAGTGTACTATAAGGGTAAAGCTCTTCAGAGAAGGCTTTTTTCCCAAAGGGAGTTGCATTGAAAAGGAATAATTGACTACAGAACAGAAAGAACCAATTCATATTCTTTGAAGTCAAATCAAATTCCTCATCCTGAAAACTTCCTTTCACAGATTAAGGGCCAGGTTTTCTTCTGCATTTTGTGAAGCACAATAAATTACTCTGGTATGAGTGAGATGAAAACCTGTCTACAGGCATTTGATTCTTAGATCAAGGAAGCAGAATATTTTTAATGTATTGATTATTCTGCTCACCACTTCACTGTATAAAATCTTTATATGACAATTCCTAATCTCTGTTTTTCAGCATATTTATTCTTATATTCTTAAAAAAACTCTTTTGCTCATTCCAATAACACCTCAACAAACGTGACCACCATGGTTCGTTAGGTACAGGTCTTTCTTATTCCTTCTTCTGATAAGAAAATTGTTATTTTTTGAATTATTCTTTCATATGAAGGCAGTGTGAGTTGTCTCTAAGACAAGCAGAAGGAATGCAGAAGTGCACTTGACATCCAGAGTGGAAAGCATTATAATTTATACAATGGCTCTTTCTTACTTCAAAAATAAAAAAGAAAAAACTGAGGACAGTTCCTTCATTCACAAGAAGTCTTTGCTCTAATAGGTTCAGGGTGTTTATCAGTCCCATGTTTGCCTTTCATAAATCATAATTTATAAAGTGAGGCTCAAGACTCTGAGCTTGATGTATGAAAGCAGAGTAAGGAAGAGAGGACATAAATGTTTTCCTTCTGGGAGCAAAGGAATAGATAGGATGGTGGTGGTAACCTTTCATTGGGAGCATAGATGGGTGTACATATGGATGGGAACTATCAAAAAGCAGTTGGTTATATACTCTTGAAACAAGGCAAAGTCTTACCCACTTTTAACCTTGCAAAATTTCCTGCACTGACATCAAGTGAGCCTCCAATGGTAATGGACCTTTGAGTGGAGAGCTCTCCGTACAAGCACGTCAGAATCTGGGCCAACACATCACAAGGACAAAAGGGGAAACAGCTGTCTTGAGTAAAGCCAGAGCAACATTACCAAGCTCTTTGCGAAATTCAGTCCTTTTCCTACTGTTTGTGTGGCCTTTGATGATACGGCCTCACCTTTGCAAAAGACATTTTGCAGCAGACAGCTAAGATCGCTGTCCTTTAAATCCAGACATTACAACCAGCTGGAAGTCTGCAATGACCTCTTCCATGGCAGAGCAGAATAAATCAGTGACAAAGTGCTAGAATCATTGCAAGAACAGAAGAGGTCCCTCCCTCCTGGAACCGGTATTTTAACCTCACATGGTCCTCTGAAAGTTAGACATCTAAGTCTAAGCTAGCCATTTACGATTCCTTAAGAGTCAACAGAAAGAAACACAAACCTCCAAAAGGGCAGTTCACCTCATCATAAAATAGTCTTTGGGAATGAGTCAGCAGTACTGCCCTCTGCATTACCCATATGTATCCTTTGAATATAATGGATGGTGAGGGCAGTCCATACCTGTAAACCTCAGACAGGGAATTTATATATGAAGACTCCCACTTTTCTTATGGTATTCCAGGTTTCATTCCTGTGGAATCAAACACTCGAAGCAATGAAGTCCAAGTATTCAAGACTTGCCTCCTATAAGTACTTGGATAGGTAACATAATCACAATATGAGTTGAGGACTGATTTGAATGGAGAAAAGACTTATGCTGGTCACCCTAGTTATTGTGGAAAAAATGTACCATAAACATAAAGCTATAATATCAATCTCACTATTATGTCCACACACATACACACACACACAAAGGGAAAGGAAACAAGGTAAATTTGGTCTCAATTTACGTAGATGGATAATAAGACTTTCAATTATTGTTGCATTATTTGTTAGTATGTGGATGAAAGATTAGGTGACAATATGCAAAATATATTTTCTGCATATTATAATATTTAGTAATGTCATTCGATTTTTTATATGTTTCATTAAATTGTTTTGTGGCTTTATTATCTACCCAGATGCACAGCTCAGAAATACAATTATTCAGATTTAGAAGCAATAAAATTTGGCATGCATTTACTTGTATTCAGAATTCCTGCACGCTAAAGAGAAATTACTGCATTCTCCCCACATAGCTCAGTTCTCATGCCTTCACTGAACCATTCATTAGAAGGAGCACATTATAGAAAATACACCATTTATGTTAAGAAACCCTCTGATAACAGATGTATTTGTACAAAGCAAATATTTCAATATATCATAGTCTTTTGATCATGACTATAATAGAAGCAAACCTATACACATTTTCTGTAATGCATATCTCTGTTATATGATTATTGGAGGGGGGGGAGGAGAAATGAGTGTTATAGATTATATGTTGTAAGAAAAGGCACCTGCAGACAGAGGTTGACAGTCCTTTGAAAACATTATTGAATACAATACAAATTGTTCCATTTTATAATAAATGTTTTGAAGTTGTATTAAAAGGCATGTCTCCTAACTGAAGCACGGGGAGCTTTTCTATAGACAAGTCATTCCAGCTTTGTTTTGCCTTTGCTATGTTTCATAAATCAAGCACTCAAATATACGACACAATGTCCTGAAGTCGTCCCCTGTCCCCTGTAGTTGTGACTGAGTCTGTTCCTGATGGATAGCAGGGTAGGGAGTAAGTCAGCGGTCGTGTCCTAGCAGGGGAGCTCTCAGCAGTGGTGTCGGCTGTGCTCTGTGAGACTGCACACAGCGCCTTGGGGCCCTGCTTGGACCTCAAGTGGTGATCTGGGGCAGAAGCATCCCAGATGCTTTAGTGTATGCTTTTTGCAAAAGCATCCCAGATGCGCACTGTCTGTAGTACAGTCCTGCTGGGCCAAAATGGGCTGTAACTGCTTATCAATATACAAGTAAATACATCAAGGGGAAGGTGACACTGCTCGGTGTTCCTTCCACTCTACCTTCCAACAAGAACCGTAATTCCGCCACAGACTAAGCGCTTTCTTTCACCAGTGTGTTGCTTCTCACAACACCTCCACAAGAAGAGCATCCCCTGGCAGAAGAGCATGAATGAACTTCCATTTTCTGCCCAGGAGTAAAAGGGAGGATGCCCAACAGGACTCCTCTCAATTCTGACAGTCCCTGACCAGTAGTTCCCTATTGGACTGGGCCACACTGCCCGGTCTTTGCTCACTCTCAGTGTCCGAGCCCTCTGAGGCAACAGTTTTCACTTTAGAGAGTCCCCCAAGGCACTGCCATGTGCTACATTGGGGAGACCCAGGTGTTTGGTCCTTCCTTGATGCCATCAGGACTGTACCATAAATGGTGTTTCTGCTGATGGATACCTTGAAGTTTCATGTTCTTACAGACTCAAGCTGTTGTTAGAGGACACGAAGTATTGCGTGAGTTCCCAGAAATCACACACAGCAGCCACTTTCATGAGGCGAAAAAAGCTTTTATTGCAGGGTCTTGTGGCCTTTTTATAAGCTTCTCTGACCAGGTCACCCTGATTGGTAGAAGGAACAAAACCTCTCTCATCCCATTGGTGTGATAAGAGAGAAAACATGCTCAGAATATCTGTGTCCTGTTTTGGGAAAGTAGTTATTTATTTACACAAGTAATCTTTGAGCAAGAAAAGGTTCCCAAGACTTTCTCTTGGGAGCAGTCAGCCCCTGAGAGCTTGAAAATTCTCACATGTTCAGAAATCATGTCCACACAAACTGTCTCACATTTCTGCCCACCCATTGCACAGGTAAACTATTTTGTAAGTCTGTGTAAGAGAGGAAACAAGGATAGTCTGAGTAGCTGTGATTTAAAATTTGGATAACTGAGGCACAACAAGGTCATCTCCAAGGGGCAATCCCCGACTGATATGGGAGATCTATGGATTTTCAGAAACTGATTGTACCTTTTCTTCTATTATTTCCCTCTAAGAGCAGAAAGGCCTCCAAGCAACAATATTGGTCTGGATATCTCTGCTTTGCAAAAGCTGCAGATCTCAACCTCTTCTTTTTTCTGCTGGAATTATTAAAAAACAGAATAGCATTTTATTCTTTAAATTAATAACTTCTGCTTCAATATTTCTGATTAGGGTATAAGAGCTTTATTATATGAATGAAATCAGTATAATCTTTTTTGCCTAAATTTACACACATAATACAGATAGCTTTAGTTCCCATTTCTGCAGAGGTATAGAATTTTTATTCTTTTATCCTAATAGATAGAATTTCAGGCAATTATGTTGTTTATATTTTAAAAACAAAACTATTTTTTTATGTTAATTTCAAATAACTCTATTGACTTCAACAGAGTTGCAGTGGATTTACATTACTATAAATGGTAGTACATGTTGGTCCTTAAATGACTATGGGGAGTTTGGATTACCCAATGGATTTGGCAAACCACACTCAATAATTTTGCTAAAAATGTCTTTATTCCTGGGGCCATTTAATATTTATGCACTTGTTTCAAGCTTGCTTCTAAAGAGTACAATGATTTATTATGAACCAACACTTGCACAATAAGCTATAATAAAACAGCTATTTAGGTTTGCTTATGTTTACCACAAAATCAGTTCAAGGCATCTGAGAATTTTCCTTGGTTAAAATAAAGTATTTCCAATATAATGAAGAAATCTTACTTGGTATAACTCATAAGCTTGCAGGATAGATAGAAAAGCACCCTGGTTTGTCAGATGACAATGGATATTCATTGTCCACCACATTTTCCCCTCTTAGGGCTTCCTCTGTTCCTTTCATCCCTCCACATACATTAACTTTTGAAACTGGGGATAAGTCTTACCAACAGTGAAGAAGCAGCAATCTCTTTCTGTGTTTCTTGGCAAACAGCTGAGTTATTTTACTTGAAGTGTAATGTTCTGGGAGTTTCTAAATTGTAAGACAAACAGATGGTTGTCATTTATGTATGGTTTTCAGTTTGTACATTATAATCTTTCCATTATTATTTTGAAAAAGTATTTGTACAGCTTTCAACTTCTTTAAACCATGAATCACCTCTTTCAACATCTCTGCAGTTTCTTTGGACAGGTACATTGTGTCAAGAGAGAAGAAGCTTGCTCTTCATGCATGATTTGACCCTACACTGAGGTCACTGAACATTCTCCCACTTACACTGGATAACTGAGTGAGGGCTAAATGAGACCCTTGACAGGGTCAGGGTCAGTGAGCAAAAAGGTTTAGAAATTAAATTTTAATTTATTTTAATTTAATTTACCTTATTTGAAAGACTCAGAATTTAAATTCTACAGACTCAGGAAAATATCCTACTGATGATTGATATTTAAGCCAAAGACAAAAAATCTGAGATCCCTGATTTTTAATCTCTTTCACTTCTGTCAAATGGTGCTTTTTGGTAACCAGAGATGACTTAGATTTAATTTTTCTCTATTTTTCATCCACCTTATTTTGTTGCCCATCAAGCAAAAAACATTAGTCATCATTCTGATAACAACAGAAAAAAAAAATGGCTAAAATAGGTCTGAGGTATATCAGCTGCTGTTACTCTTATTGCAAGTCAAGAGAATACAATTTCCACAAATTTGGTCAGACTCATAAAGTCTCATGCTCAGAGATATAGCTGGGGTTTTCAAAGCCACATCAAAGCACAAGTCCCATCACTGCCACAAGAGGAGAAACATCGCTCGAATCGTCAGCACCTGCATTATGCATACCCACTTCCTTCCCTTTGATGACATCAATGACATCAAAATGGGCTCAGCTCTCAGAAAGGAGTGTTGTGGCTCAGCCATAGGTGTTTGGGCCAGGGAGAAATTGTGGGGAGAAACTCTCCACCTTCAGGCTATGCAGTAAGGTCACCAACAAGCAGTTAAAAGCAATTTATTGCATCATCCTCTATTCCAAGTTTTCTGCTTTCCACATTGTCACACAAGCAAAAGTTTTTTCATTTAGCAGAAATGCTTGCTGTGTGGCAATTGTCACATCCTTGGAAAGAAAAAATGAAAAAAAATGAACAACCTAGAAGACTGAAACAATTTTGGAAATCCATGAAGAGAGAGAGAGAAGTTCTCAGGACACAGGTGATTTTTGTGGCCATTACAACTGTCAGGAGATACAGCTTCTTGTTAAAAAGGAGGCTAAAAGAAAATCTGATATAGTCTTACTGCCACGAGACTGCTCAAGTGCGCAAAGGACAAATGGGGATACTGGGGAGGAGGAAGTATCTCTTACTTACTGTTGTTTCCAAACTGAATAAAAATAAAATACGTCCTATCATCCTTAAAGAGAAAAATTGGACTGAAAATGGGGAAAAGAAATTAGGGAAAATGCAAAATATTTCCTCTTTAATAAGATGGAACTTTGGCATGTGCTTCTACAAATGTCATAGATCTCTGAACATTCAGGAGGCCTCATTCCCACACTCTGACTTTTAGATTGGTTTCAACTCCTGACCCAGGTGCCTACAAACAAGCCACATTGAGGACAACAGAGACCTGAGCTAGTTGTGATGGCTCTGTCGTGGGACACTAGAACTCCAAAATGGATGGATTTGGACATCTTCAAACAATTGTCACCATGTAAACAAATACATGATTTAATTTGATGTGTTTAAGTCCATTTCATAAGTCATAACTAGTCACTCTGCAGCAAACAAAAGGGAAATTGCACAGTTGAGCAATACAGAAAATTGACCATCAATCTGACTATCCAAACCAGTGATAGGCAGAGAAGCCACCAGGATGTTAATGTGATCAAATCTCAGTAAAGAACTGCAGACAGAACACATTCATTTAGAAGGGCCCAGCCATAAGTTGCTCTATGTGCTAAAGGCAACATGTACCTATTTAATAAGAGGCAACTACTTTCCATTTTGGCCATAAACCACCATCTCATGATTTCCTATTGTCATGCTGGAAATACATTTTTTTCGTTTTGATATGATTTGTGAGATAAAACTAAACTCTGCAGACAGCTAAAACTTCAGTCCTTCTCTCAGGAACATCTGCTGGAAGTGTGAAGGAACACAGCACAGAGGTTTCCTCTGAGCTTATTCTTTGATTTAACACAAAAAATTCCTTAAAAAAAAAAGATTATACTGTACTTGATAAACAACTGCTCTGAAAGAGAAGCTGCACATCTTTGGGGGTAAAATAAAATATCCCAGTTCTGGTGAGACACCACCAGGGTGACCAAGCTGATTTTGCTGCCTGGTGACAAGCACATAGGATAAAAGTAATTTGTTCAGACCATTTCCATTTTTCCCACTTCTGGGCTGCACTCAGACATTACAGCTGCTACTGGGAATCTACTAGGGCCAGTTAAGAATGAAAAGCCTAAGAAAAAAGCTAAAAGATCTATTAAAAAAGCAAAACAAGACAAAAAAAAACCAAAAAAAAAGACAAAAAACAAACAACTGGACAAATATAAATTGACATTTAAGAAGTTGTCAAGACTTTCTATACATGCCACAAATAGAAGTCCAGTCCAAATAAAAAAAAAATCCAGTGTCACTGACTCAAGGAGAAAAAAAGAAAAGGCCCTCTGGAGCAAAGCTGACATAGGTCGTATTATGCTGACAGAGAAAAATAAACTACTTGTTCTAGAATATTATTCTAACTTCTCTGAGAGCTTACTAGGAGACATTTTGGCTAAAAAGGTAATCAGACATGCCAAACCTATTTTTGCTAAATATAGTATACCTGCGATCAAAAAGTCTGACAGTGGGCACAGTTTTGTAATTTACTGAGGGGAATTGGATATATTAAGCAATAAAGAGGCCCCAAGCATCCATCCTGTGGTTTAATGAAGTTGTCTCCTTAGAACTGTAGAATCAAATAATTGTTTATATCGAAAGAAACACTTTTAAGAACATGGAGTCCAATCATTAACCCAGCACTGTCATGTCCACCACAGAACCCTGTCCCTAACAGCCACATCTACATGTCTTTTAAATAGCTACAGGTATGATGACTCAATCACATTCATGGGCAGCCTATTCCAAATCTTGACAACCCTTTCCATAAATTTTTTTTTTCCTAATATCCAACCTAACATCCACTGACACAACTTGAGGCCATTTCCTCTTGTATTGTTGCTGTGACTTGGTAGAAGAGACTGAGCCTTTCTTCTTTTTAGATACTTTCACAGAGCAATAAGGTCTCCTTTTCTCCAAACTAAACAACTCCAGTTCTTTCAGCTGCTCCACATCAGACATGCTCCAGATCCTTCCTCAGCTCCTTTGCCCTTTGCTGGATGCTCTCCAGCACCTCAATATGTGATTCCATTATGTGACTAGCCCAGCCTCTTAAGCAGGACAGTCTTCCCTCCAGAAGTCCAAGGTGTCAGTGTTGCTGACCCTATCCTGCTTACTTCTCCAAGAATCAAAAACTGTTATTCCATGATCACTATGCCCAGGGCAACCTCTGACCATCACATCTCTGACCAGCTGTGGCTGTCTGACAAACTCAGTGGCCTTCTATAATGGGTGACTACATCCATGGTCAAGGGAAGGAATATAGATGTCATTCATCTGGACTTCTGTAAGGCCTTTGACGTGGTGGCCCTCAACATCCTTCTCTCCAAACTGAGATGGATCCAACAAGTGAACTGCTAGGTGAATAAAGAATTGGTTTAATGGTTGTCCAACTGCCCCAAGAAGAGCTCAAAGCTTTGGCCCACTCCCAGAGATTTTACCCCACAGGTGTAAGTGAAATCCCCTGTTGGGGGTTACAGGTGCTTTGGGGGGGATAGGCAGGGCAGGAGAACGGGAGGGGTGGCACTGTTTGTGATGGAAGGACTGGAATGTGTGGAGCTCACAGCTGGCAATGGCACAGCTGAGAGCTCTGGTAAGAGTCCAGGGACAAACAGATAATGCAGACACCATTGTAGGAGTTTGCTACAGACCTCCCAGCCACAACGATGTCCATGGGATCCTTGGGACGTTGAACAGCACCAGGTGCAAGGACAGGACCTCTACTCTGCTCTGGTGAGACCCCACCTGGAGTACTGACTCTAGCTCTGAGCAAGCTGGTGAGGTGTCCCTGCTCATGGCAGGGGGGTTGGAGCTGAGGGTTTTTCAAGGTCCCTTCCAACCCAGCCCATTCTGTGGGCATGTTATTACCAGTCAGTCCTGGTTGTTATCTGCCTTGGCTTCCCCTTGATCCTTACCCATAAATTATCAGCTATCATTAAGCTCTAGACAACCAAAACACTCCCTAACATGCCTGGCTACCCCACCACCTCTCCTTCCTTGCCTTCTGATAAGGTTAAAACTATCTGTTGCGGCACACCAGTGGTTTGAGAAGCCAAACAATGTTTCTTCCCATTAATTCCCTCATTATTCCCTGTAGCTGGAAGGATAGAGGAGAACACTACCTGTGCTCCTGAGCCCTCAGCCACTCATCTCAAGGCCCTGAAGTCTCTCCTGGTGGCTGTTGGTCTTCTTTTTGTATCTTCATGAGTGCCCACCTGGGAAATCAACAGTGAATAACGATTTTGGGGCCCTACTAGAGAAGGTCCTTCCCTTCATGTTGATAGCTGAGCCCACAGGCAGCAGCAGTGTTCCCTAAGGAATGGGGCTGGTCTGCAGTCAGAGATACACCTGCTGTGCTGTGCAGGAATTAGCCCCCATTGCCCTCTGTCCCTTCAGTCACTGTGTTCAGTCAGGTGGGCAGAAGGCAGTCATGGATGTCCTGTCTGTCTGTCTGTCAGGCCCATCTCAGGGAAGTCTGGGTGCAATGCCAGTCTGTCACACATTCCCTAACACTCCACAGACTACTTCTTTCCTCCTGGAGTGTTGTCACTAGACAGAGGAGATTCTCTTCCCGGGTGACCTCCCACTGGCATAAGAGCAGCGCTCACCTTTCCGCTGTGTGCTCTCCCCGAGCTCTGCCTGGGGGGCTGCCCCAGTCACGGTGGGTGTGGAGCTCACAGTGGTCCTGCCTTTCTGCCCTGGGGCCACCACTACTCCGTGATAGAGCTGAGAGGGCTTCAGTGCCCTTCTCACATGCCTTTCTGCAGGAACTGCCACCCAAACTGCCAGGCTATGCCCTCATGGCTGTGTCGTGCCCTGTTTTCCCACCTTGCTTGTGTCACTCCTGGTTGCTATTGCTCCATAAGGTCTTATTTCATAAATGCAGAGGCTTGGCCACCATTGCCACTGGCCCCACCTGGCTTCTGTCATCCAAAGCCATGTGATCTGTGGGCTTCCAGCAGCTCTCCCATCTCCTCTTGAGCTTTCCTCAAGTCAGGAAGCTTTGCTGTGCACTGCACTAGAGTGTTCTGCTGCCAGTCCTGCCAGAACCAGAGCTGCTCACCTCAGCAACCTCGGGAAGACCAAGCAGAAGGCATGTGCTGACAAAGGGGACAGAGGCAAAATAGAAGGGACATTTTTGTCAAAGAAACCATCAGACAAGCACAAAACAGAAAAGCAAAAAAAGACATAGCTGTCCCAGGACAGTTGGATCTGGTACTTCAGAGAAGCAATGACACATTTTTGAAGGAGAAAGTCCTGGCAAAACTAGCATGAGTGAACAAGCACATATTCTAGCTACTGCTGAAAGTCCCAAAACCACTGATATCTCAGGAGAAGCTCAATAATTTAAGAAACTAGAGAGGCGGGATTTAATTTCAAAATGTTAATGAAGTAAATACGATGGTTACAGATACTGTGACAGGATGTCATTTGCCTATATTTTATAAAGCTGGTTTTATTTTTTTTTTCTTCCTTTTGCTTGGGACAAAAAAGCAGAATAAATGTTGGGAATTGCACCTTTCAATGGAAAACACAGGCATTGATTTATACCACCTTAGACACTTAAATCAGGATCAAAATCTAAGCAAGTAAAACAAGATCCATATCTGTCTAGTAGAGAAAAACAGACACCTTCATAGGGTGCTTCTCCACACCTCAAGACAGGAATCTAAACCAGGAAAAGTTTTTTCCCCTCTCTCTCTGTGTCTCTGTGTCCCCGTGGGTTATACAGGGAGCACAGATGGGAAGTCAAGCTTAAGTGTCTTACCATGTGACATTTAGAATCAGGGGCACTGAATCCTGTCCTCAGCCTCAAGGATGATGCTTGACTAACAGTATCCCTAGGAGACAGCTGTTTTCCATGACCTTTTCAGTGACCTTAGGCCAGGCCTTCAATAAGAAAGCTTTTTATCACTTCACCAAGGACTCCTACATGCTACAGGAGTCTGCTCTATCACCCTTTTGCGACATTGGATCAATTTCCCTGAGAGTCTCTACTACAGCTAGTTTCAAGGTCCCAAGTTAATTTTCTTGGTATTTTCATTTCCATACCCCTTGGAGTCCTCCTTTGCAGCAAACCAAAACCCAGGGAACAAACCCAGGGACAGGACATCTGCATTTCCCTTGGGTTTCATCTGTTCCCTCATGCATGGGGCTATTGGCTACAACTCTGTGCATATAAGATCAGGTTGCTTTGCATAGTGTCAAGCTCAGCATTAACACTCAGGGCTGCAGCTTTCCGTGTCCTCCGAAATGCTAACACCAGGGCACTCTCGAAAGGCACCTAGGTGGCTGCTGGGGCTGGAGGTAATGCCTGGGCTTCTGCATCCCATTTCAAATCAGGCCCATGGTAGATAGCAAACAAGCATTGCTACCATCTGATGGTTGCTTGGGGAAGTGAGTTTAGATGCTGCAAATGTTCGTCTCTGAAGGAAAAAAAACACACCACTCCCCGTTGCATCAAGGAGCACCGTGCTGGCAGCTTCCTGGATCGCAGCAGGAAAGATTCACAGACTTGTGTTTTATTTCTAGCTCCTCTCACATGATTCTGAGGAAAACAGGCAGCGTAGACAAGTAGAACTGAAAACTGAAGTCTTTTATATAATTAAATACTCATGTGAAGGACAGAGGTGTATTTTTAACTTAGTCAGATATTTTTCTCCCAGGGAATTAAAAAAAAACATTATATCAAAAAGTTGCTTAATTAACAAAGGGAAATGTTCATTATTTTCATAATACAACTTAATTGGGAGGGGGAGTAGGAAAAGCACTAAAAGGGTCCTTTGGTTTCTTTTAAAAAGGTTTTTTAAAAGCTTGCCTTCCTTTTCAGTGCATGGATAGTTCAAAGGATTGCTTTATAGTTCCTCATTGTTTTGATGGCCTATCCTATATACTGGGAAACTGAGGCACTGAGATATTAAAATTTAAAATCACTGATTCTCTATGAAAATGGCCAGTACTTGACCTTACGGTGAGGTTCACTCTACACTCCCATTTGCATGTTCAAAATCCAGCTGTAGTGAATTCATCTCTCACTGAAGATTCAGCATTTTCATCAATTAGGATAATTGCCCTTCTTGCATATACTGTGTCACCACAAAGGTTTCTGGCCACAGCACAGCATCCATCCTCAGATCCTTCTTCCCTTGTGGTCCCACACCCCATTCATTTTTAATTAAATGCATCAACTGTCCAGTCCATTTTTAGTTTCCTGCATTTACTTCTCAACAGTTCCTAATTCCAATTTATTTTTCACTCCTCCTCTATTTTTCCTGCCATAAAAATTTCTTGTCCTGAGCTGTTTTCAACATTCTCAAGCCATATTTCTCTTTCTCATGTATGCGGCAAGAAATTTCTTCATCTTCTCCAAGCAAGACTCACTCGAAGAGAGGAGAAAGGATGTATACCAAGGAAAGCACAGGAGAGTCATTTCATTCAGGTACCAAAATGCTGAGTTTCACAGCCCACCACCCAAACTACAATTGGAGCTGAAATTGAATTTAGCAGTTGAAATTAAAGATATCTCAAAGAACTCAAGGAGCTTGTCAATTTTAGAGGCCTGTACATTAGTCAAGTTCTGGACACAGCAAGTGACCCACTGGGATCTTGAATCTTAACTACAGCTTATCAGAGCTTTAGAGCTTAATTAACAAAATATTACCAGAAATCTGTAGATAGGATGAGCAATATATTTTTTTTAGTCTTGTTATCTGAAAAATAAAAAAAAAAAAAAAAAAAAGCTGGTGATTTTGGATTTTTGATTGTTGAATTGGCTTAATTTTTTTTTTGTTTGATTTTTGTTTGGGCTTTTTTAGGGGAGGGGGTAACACTTGCTGGTTGGTTTTCATTGTTTGTTTGTCTTGGTTGGTTGTTTTTTTGGCTGTTTTTTTTTTTCTTTTCTAGTTCTCACAAGTACCCAAGATGTCAGAGCTGTGAGGAACCGGATTTAGGGCCAAATAATGGGTAGTGTCATGAACCTTAGGAAGAAACAGGAAAACCAGAGCTGCTTATCTGAAAGAAAATGGCCTATTTCTTCGAGTTACAAGACCCAACAATGAATCCATTATCTGAACTATTATCTGCTTTACAAAATGCCAAACTCTCCACTTAAGGAATAATTACAGTTGCAAATTGCCATAGTTTGCATAGTTTACAAATCAGTCCGTTTAAAAATCTTACCTATTGAAAGCATTGAGGCTTCCATATTGCCCACAAAATAGGCAAATGCATGAGCCATTCGTGTAAGTTATCAAGAAATGGACATTTAAAGTACTGCTACACTGAGAAACCAATTTTTGTATTTATTTCTCATCCTGATTTTGGTACCTAAATATATCCTGCAAAATAAGAAATGCCTACAGTATAAATTCTTTGTAAAATTAATATGTATGGGAAATCTCATTTGAGGTAAGCTGGCATGTATTTTTTATACATATTATGATTTGTTCCTGGAGCAAATGCACTTGTTTATGAGTTAAACAGTAAAAGGCTTTTGTGTACCTAGATCTTTGTGCATAATCTGAAGAGTGTCAGTTCTGCAGAGTTTGTTACAGAGCAGTTGTTCTTTCCATAATGGTGCTTATGCATCTTATAATTTTTTTAGTACCATGATGCAGTTTTAAATTCTTTTCTCCCTATGAGGTCTGGAAACCACCATCTCCATCTTAAAGTGAGAGGAAACTTAGAGAAGTTTAATGATTTACCCACAGTCATGTAAATAAAAGCGTAAAATAGCAATAAAGCAGCTGAACAGAGTTTTCTGTGCAATGAGGACAATATTAGCTCTCATTCTATAAGTCTTAGAAACAAATAATTTGCCCACTGGCAGGGCTCAGCATTTTTCTGGGCTGTCTTCACTTACTGGGTGGCATAGATTAGAGTCTTAGATGGAAAAACTGCAGTCACTGTGCTGAAACCTATAGTTCTAACACAGACTAAAACACAGCCCCTGAAAACCTGGTAGTGCCAGAGCTAGTGTCATAGCACCTTCTCCAAACTGCTGCCAGAGGGCAAAGGGTTACAGACAATCAAGGCCAAATAGGAAATATTTTGTATTTACATTGATGTGTGGGACAAGAATTAACACCACCAACAAAAATCCTAATGCAAAAAGAAAATAATGGAATATTTTGGACATAAATATGGTGATATATGACTAAGTTATACCTGTCCTCCAGAGGAAAAGTTGAAGGAACTGTGGTAGTTTGTTCAATAACGCTGAGGCAAAGTAATGGTTCTTCAGTTCAAGTGCTGCCAAGGCAAGTGTGATGAATTATTTTTCAGAGGTATCATGAACAGAAAAAGAAGGCATGGACTTAAATTACAGCAAAAATTTAAAGTAGACACCAGTCATATTTTCCTGATGTGGAATAGTTAAGTAACTGAATAAACTGTTGGGGAATCATGCAACATCTGCATTTCTGGATATTCTTTAAAACATAGTGGAGACCTGTGAGGCCTCAAACAGGCAGAAAATCAGCCTTAGAAGGACAAAAGAATAGACTATTTCATGATTCTACATCTTAAACCTGAGTTATTTTCCATGTCTTACTAACCAGAGTCGATTTTTGTTTCTTCTTAAACAGAAACTCTCTGTAACATACAGAACCAGGAGACAAGCATATGATCTAGTAAACTGAAGACCTAATTTGGAAAATATTCATGAGATTTCAAGGCTAGGATATTTGAGGCAAAAATAGAACCATTCTCTTCAATGATTTATAAGATTGCTTTAGAGAGACAGGGTAGAACATGCACAGTGATGTAGTGAGTGAAAACAAAAGTAATTGTTAACATGTTGCATTTTGAAGAGTAGCGGCACCATTTGCCCTCCTGAATTTTGTATCAGTACTTCCATAAGCTCTCCTGATCAGACATGACTTTGGTAGGCCTGGGAAAGGCATGACCTCGGTTATTCCCTTGACCTAGAAATGTCAGGGTTAATCTGTTCTTCCAATTTATATCTAGGTTGCCTGCCCTCCTTCCCTGGGAGTGTTTCAAGACAAACACTAAGCAAGCATTCAAAACTCTCAGCTGCTGTCTTATCCTCTATTTGACAAACTCATGGGTTTATATAAATGTAAGTCATACTTTGATTTTTGCCTGCTGCATCAAGCCCCTCAAATTAAGGGTTACTATTTCATGAGAATAAATAGCCTTGCAGGGCATATGTCTCCAGCAGCACTCTATAAATAAAATGTAACACTCTTCCACTTCCTTAATACTAGAAATAAAATTGCCTGAGCAATATTCCCTGTAAGATAATTACGAATGACCAGGAAATACAATTAGATGATGCTTCATTCTACCTAAACCAGTTAAAAAGTTTTGTTTTGTTTTGTTTTTTACCTTAAACTACTGGTAAGAACTTTCACCTACGTGGCTTCTCTGTCATCTCTAATGCAAATTGGCATTATCCCAAGTGAGAACCCATGTCTCACAGAAGTCATATCATGGTAGTTTGAAAACAATTGGAAGTATCTGAATATTCAGATTACTGGTAGTTACATTTCCTCAGTGTAGATGAACAGAGAGGACCTCTGAGAAGTCTGAAACTTTGCTAAATGGCCTTCAGGTTTTTTGGAAGGATGTAAGGCCAGCAGTAATATGTGTGAGCACCTCTACCATAGCTCCCAGCGACCTGACAAATAGCCATAGAATCCCTATTTCAAGTCAGGGATTGAAACAGGTCTTCTGTCAAATATTGTTTCTACTAGTTTGACAGTCAAGTCTGGAAGAACATGAATTCTGCTGGTTCTGTCCCCCAGTATTTCACATATTTTTTGTTGAGCTTATTTTCTCTACAAAAATCTATGATTTTCTGAGAGCCAGAATAGGCCAAAAATGCACCTATTTGAATGTTTCAGATAATTCTTGGTGAGGGCTAGAAAGGAATGGAACATTGGGGGGTGTTTAGTTGCTTTGCTGTGCATGTTAAATCTTGGGGCCATTTGTGATGCTGCAGTACTCAGCCTCACATCTTTGCTGTATTTTTCTTCAGAGGTCACTTAGCTGAATTGCCCCTTTAATCTTCCTTGTCTTCACCTGAATTTTCTCCCTTGCCTTGCATGAGTCCTGCAGTATAATCCAGAACCTCAGATGGATCAGTAACTTTGGAAACCCTGTCACATTCTCCCCCCAGTGCACTCAGACATCTCTCCTTGGCCAGGAGTTCTCCACCATTGAGCTCCATCTCACCTCATTCTACAGTCTTGTAACTCATCAAACATTATTTATTCATTTCACTGTTGTGGTAGGGTTCAGCATAGAGAAGAACTTCACTGAGCTGTATGAACAATGTAGGAGAGTTTCTGTTGCTGAAAAATTCATAGTCAAAAGAAACAAATAGTGAGGGAAACACAGTATTTTTGACATTTTTTCTGAGGTTGAGTGGGAACATCAAACTATTGCCTTCTGTTCATGCAAGAAATCTCTGATGTTTTAAAATACTCTGCTTCCATGCCTAGGCTACAAAATCACCTTCCATTTCATCAAGGTTTTGTATTATGCAAATAGGAGAAGACACATTTAGAAATTCCTTCATCTTTATACAGATTTATTTGTTGGGTTTGTTTGTTTTTTTGTTAGTTTGTTTCTTTCCTTTCTTTCCACTTTCCACAATTGTTTGCTTTGACTTCACGTTGTTAAAATTAAAATCTGCGACCACCTTCACGTAAAACTTCGTCTGTGCTCCTAATTTTGTCTGTTTTCTCTGTGCTTTGGCCACTAGAGGGTAGCACAAACAGCCTCCTGGAGCGAAGGTCCAAGGACCCCCAGGAGGACCACGGGGGACAGGAGAGGTGGAGCGGGGTGGTGGAGCAGGAGCGAGGGGCTGTGGACAGAACTCCTGGCCTCTGCTCAACTCAACAGTGAGGCCACCCCTGGGCCAGGTGGGTCTAGGCGTGGATCAATCCTATTAACCAAGCCTAGGCTTTTGGGGAGATAAAGGAGGGTATTCATGTAGATGTATTAATGATTTTCAGGGGTTGGTTTTGTTTAAATGAGAATCTGTTTGTGTTTAACCCTTTGGGCAGCATTCATTTGGATTTGACTGAGAGTGCACGGGACATTAATTGCAATGTTTTCAGGAACAAACTGGATAAACTCAATGATACTGCAAAAAAAATGTAACCAAAACATATGAAAAAAGTGTGAGTAGTGACAGCATGCCTCTGTAAATTCACATGTACAGTAGCCTGGATTCTCTGAATTCTTTAAAAATCTTGCTCCCACCAATAACCCTTTGGCTTATGTCACATCACTGCCTCCTGACTTTGCCTTGAGAAATGTGTTATATGTCAATCCAAAGAATGAAAGGTTTACTAGCCAAATACCCCGAGCCTGAAGCATAGCCCAAGACAGAGGAGAAAGACAGGAGATAGAAGCTCTGGAGATAGAATAAATTTCCTGTGTCGATACTAAGAAAAAGGTCACACCTGATGTAAAAATGTTCTCCCCTCTAAGGAAAATGAAAAGCAATAAAATACAATATCCAAGCTAGGATTCTGTCCACCTTGGCTGTCCAGATCAGAAGAAGCCAAGTCAAAGAGAGTGAAAACACAGCTGTTGTGTATACTGACCACCAGATATCTTGTAAACTTTAACTGCTGTACAGAAGTGAAAAAGCAGCAGGAAGATACTTTAGGAATGATCCAGTACAGAACAGGATGCAACAGCTGAGCAAAGCCTATTATAAAGCAATTTTCATGAAGTCTCTACAGTAGGCCAAGGAACTGGAAAAAAAAAAAAAAAAGATAGGAACAACAGACAGAAAAATTATATAACAGGTTGTAGATCATCAGTGGTATTTTTTCTTCCTTCTCAGAAGCAATGAATCTGCTAGTAAAATCAGCAGAAAAGCGGTGTATGGGTCCACTGATGGCAGGAATAAAGCAGACCCAGGGGAAAGCCTAAATGGACAATAATTGCAGGTTATTATATACTGTGCTGCAGTACAGTGGAAAGCTGGTCATCTATTAGCAAGTTTGGAAGGAATAATCAGGAGGAGAGAGAAGTTTATAATCTTTCACACTCAGCAAATCAGAGGCAAGTCTTCAGAGCTGAGGGATGGGAAAAGAAACCAGTGATGTGATGCACCAGGGTTATATCTCCACTGCTGAGGAAGGAATTTGTCTGAGGAAGGAACTTGGCTGAATAAGATTTTTCAAACCACTGTGGCCTGCAAAGCTGTAGTTAGCTGGGGTTCCTAGGCTGGGTGCAGAGGTTTTCTAGGCTGGTGGAGACAGCACCTCAGGAAAGGAAATTCATCATTTATTAAGGCTTTAGGCTTTTATCTACCTATGTTAAACACTCTGAGCAAAATTCAGTTTTTTCGACATAGACATTGACTGTCACAGAAAGAGCAGTGGGACATCCCACTCTGTCCTGGGACCCCTGTGTTGTTTCTCTCTGCCCCAAGCAAACGTCTCAGCTTTTGTAGGGCATTGGAGGCATCACTGGATACCTGTGTTCAGACACATGCATCCCATCCCCAGGTACATGGTGTTGTGAATCCAGTGATGAACAGCTCCTAATCCATCTACAGAAGTCTGTCCTTCTGCCTCTAATTTATATAGCCTTGAATAACCAAACTTCTTCCTGGCTTCCTCAGACGAGTGTCACAGCTAAGTGGGATGAGTCTGGACCTGAGTGCCTCCCAGCCCTCAATGTATTTATCCTACCAACATTCCTGTGAAGGAAAGAGATGCTATAATTCGTCCCTGACATATGGGCAACAGAAACAGTCACACAGAGAGTTTGTGCTCAAGATGGAAATTGAGTCTCCCTCTCCTAGACTGTAGCTGTTGAATCGTCCCCTCTTATGTTGTTAGCCCTGATTGCCTGCACAACAGAGAAAGGTTTAAAAAACAATATTACTACTAATTAGATTCTGTTGCATTCATTTAGTTTAACACTGTAGATTACTTGTAGTGTTTTTTAAATGCATCTTTGTCAAGTCTGTTTTTATTTGACATATCTGGATTCAGTTATGGAAAAAGTTAAAAAAAAGTTCAGTTAAGGAAAAAAGAAAAGAGAACAAGAGCCCAACTTTTCTGCTGATTATTTCAACTCCCACTACACAGCAGATGACTGAGAAATCCTAAAGATGAGTCAGAGGGTGAAATAGGAAGTGTGGAGAGATTGTTTTAAATTAATGGATGTGCTGAAAAAATGTCTGAAAAAAAAAACCAACCAAAAAGCAAAAGCAAAAAAATAACAACCCAGACAAATGAAAGAAATATATTCACATTTCTAGATAAGTTGTCTTTAAAGGCTTTCTAAGTCAGTAAAAGTATCACTGTATTTCCATGTTAAAGAGAAAAAAAGTGTTGGAAAACATATTTTTCTTGATTAATTTTAGCAAAAGATTGAAGAAAGAATTAAATCACTGAAGTGTAATGCAGGAGAAATTTGCATTGTAAGATATCACAACTCCTTTTTAACTATGGTATTGCCACTAATGCAAGCTTAGAATAATATTTAGCTGGGGATCTGCAAGGGAAGCCCAAGTGTCTTAGGAAATTAAATGAACCAGTATAACACCTCTTTCCTTTTCCACTTCATGCCAGTTACCATGTAGGGCTGTGCTGAAGCTGTGAAGGATATTATGATCTTGCCAATGCCCTTCTTCAAATGAGACATCAAATCAAGACCTGAGTACTGATAGTTATTGAAGTCTCGGAGCCTGTCCTACCCAAAGTCCAAAAGGAATAATCACAGTTACTCTCCATATACTGACCCTTCATTATCAGCCAAGGAGAATTTTTTCCTTGGATCACAGATCTAAAACTTTGCCTGGTTGCTATCTGCTGCTAAACAGACAGTGTTCTCAACAATCGCTGTCCTCTAAGGACCACAATTTTACACCTCATCTGTGAAGGCCACTGCAGTGCACTTCTGGGCTGCTGGCTCAACACAGAGAACTATGGAGATTTTACAAGGGATCTGACAGGTGAAAGGTGGTGCTTTACATACAAAATTCAAACATTTCAAGACATGCCTTTTAGACAATCAGAAGTAACAGCTGTAAAAAATTTCAGCCCAGACTCAGATGCACATAAGAGAGGACAAGAGTTACTGTTATTAATGGGAAATAGGGATACACTGTGTAGATTGCCAAAATGTTCTTTACCAGGAGCGTGCTTTCCATCAGTGAGCACCTGGAAGAGTCTGCAAGAGGCTAGAAAGGGGGAAACTATAGAAATGTACTGTGCCAGCTGTGGGAGAAGTGGAGGATTTTGTTGGCTATGTAGTGTTCAGCAGAATCTTGGAGATCTTGCTCCCTGGTTATTGCTTGCAGAACAGCTTGGGTGGAATCATTTAGCCTGCCTGGCCTCTGAGGAGAATTGCTGTCTGGAGCTATTTTGCATGGAAGTTGGTTTCTTTCAGAACTGCCTTGTCACATGCTGTGTGTTTTTGAATTATCCACTCCAAACAGGACAGAAGCACCTTTGCCTTTGCCTTCTACTGCATTCAAAGGAGTTTTGCTTGTGTGTGGGCTGATAAAATAAGCTGATAAAAAGACTGGATAACTAGATTAGGGCAAATAGGATATAACTGATAATGACAGTGAGTGAGAAGGCTGGCAACCGGGCAGAGATAACAGGATTTATTGGGGAAATCAAACGTGAATTGAAATGTTTTTTGGCAACCAAATGAGTTAAAACAATAAAACAAGGGACACCAAACTAGGCCTTCAGAAAATCAAACTCCTGGGCCCACTGTAACAAAAGAGAGGAGAAAGAGAATAATTGTTAACAGAGGAAAAATAAAGCAATCAAACAAAAACCAACTCACACCTTAGCAGGGGAGCAGGAAGATGATATGAAATGATGAATGCTGAGCAGCAAAGGAGTGGAGCAAATCCTTTTGCTTGGGCTTGAGGCCAGGCTGTGGGAACAAGTGAGCATGGCTAGATTTTCTTTTCTTTCAGAGGTGCAATACATGATGTTGGCATTGGTTTTGTAGCAAGAATTAATTAAGAATAGGATTAAGGTGAGTTAGATTAGAAGGAAGTTAAATCTCATTGTTAATCCAGCCATCTTGTTAAGGAAAACAAAACAAAACAAGGCAAAGCAAAGCAAAACAAAACAAAAACCTAACAATAAATACTTCCTCATCGGATTTCTCAAAGGTCTTCTTCAAACTCATGTGATTGAGAGTTTTGGGTTTGGTTGATTTGTGTGGGTTTTTCCTGCTTCACCTGTTGGTGTAATATAACTTCCTCTGCTTCCAGTGTTACAGTGAAGACCACAAAACTGGAATCCAAAATGAGTCACCACATACATTCAAAGGGATGTGTTTTTTAGGCTGGGGGCAGTGGGCATAAGATCACAGTCAGGAGACAAACAGTGACATTCCAAGTGTGAATATTTGACCTTAAAAAAGACAATGGTTTTATATTGTTTCCTTGAAAGACTAGGGGCAGGGGGATCGAGGTAAGGGAGAAATAAAGCTATTTCCATTTTGGAGCTCATGAAACATAAAACAAAGTGGCCCACAGCCACCTCAGAGATCAGAACCAAAGAGTCAGTCCAAATCATCAGACTCCAGGTGTGAGAAAGCAGACAATATTGCCTTGTCCTTTTATTGAGACTGTTTCCCTGGCATCTCTCACCAGTGCTAAACACGTAAGGAGAAGAATAACAAAGACTCTAAGCAGAGGGAAATAATGAAGACTTCTGAGGTTTTGTTCAGTTGCAGCAATCTCACATGTTTATTAATAGAAGGTCACCATGTGTAAATATATAATTTTGGCTGGATATGGGCAGCATCTCTTTAATTATCTGAAGAAAGAGGGTATTCATTATGTAGATAGTAAAGGAACATCATTCGGCAGAAAAGCAACAGAAAATTTCAAGCAAAGAAAGGCATGAACTGCTATTTTTCCCTGTCTCTTGCTTGTCATTATGAGTCATTTCTACAGAGTCTCTCTGTGTATGTGTAAGTGTGTATATATTTTTACACATAAAACCATAAAATCTGTATGACTTATATAAAATCATGTGTGTGCTTCCTGGGTAACTCTGAAGGGAGGCAGGAGATGGAAATCCTGGGGGGAAAAAAAAAATAAAAAAATAGTTAAATGAATTCATAGCTGACCTGGCTCAGTGTGCAGTAAACGGTAAAATAGATTTTGGTTTCACAAACTGAACTTCCTTTCATAGCCAATGTGTCCTAAAGTGCTTTACATACAGTACAATGAGGGTGATGCCGGGAGTAGAGGCAAACACAGAAGTCATTGTAGGCACAAAAATAGCTCACATGTAGCCTTCTATATTGGAATCTGTTTCAGTAGGAGAATGGTCTTGGGAACATTATTAATTCTATATTCATCTTTCCTTATTGCCAAAGGATGTTGAACTTATCCTTGGACACTCTCTGAGAGGATGGCTTGAAGAGCATCAGTTTCCATTCTCTTTAAAACCCCCTGCTATTATCACTTCCAAGTACTCACATTTCACAGCACAGTTATGACTGCACTGGTCTTTTCTTTCTTTTCTTGCATCTTGGACCTTGTCTGATTGAGTGTGTGTGATTGAGGATATCAGACTGTTATTCAATCAGAAGACTGGATAAGGGCCAATAGCAGCATTACACTCAGCCCTTTCCATTCATTGCATGCATTGAGTCATATTGCAAAAGGGTGTTTCATTATTGCTAAGATTCCCAGGCATCTCAGTCCACCATCATGCAAATTATCTCCCAGGAAATTATTGTGTTCAGGGGAACTGCTATTTGTCATATGGTATTTATGTACCATAGTCACCTTTCTTGTATGCATTCCTGGACCACTT
The DNA here is from genome assembly GCF_049639895.1 of Pseudopodoces humilis. Classification (NCBI taxonomy): domain Eukaryota; kingdom Metazoa; phylum Chordata; class Aves; order Passeriformes; family Paridae; genus Pseudopodoces; species Pseudopodoces humilis. The sequence continues at coordinate 71,012,202 of NC_142203.1, read as the reverse complement.
ATGAAGTTGGAACTGAAATTTTCCCACCTACTTTCAGGAATTCACTCAAGAGAGTGACTAGTTGTGAGCTTGTGTCACACTCTGTTTTTGTTGAATGGATAAAAGCATCTCAAGCAGCCAATTTTGATTAGTCAGGAACAAAATGTCATCCAGAGATTCAAGTGAAGGTGCACCTCCTGTTTTCTGGGGCCTTGTGTGGGCAAAAATTTAAATTCATCACTTTTGAGTGGCTCTTCATTACTGAGTCTGTTACTCAGTTCTAGTGGGAAGCTGGAGGTCAGCATAGATAGATGATGTCCCTACTGTGAGCAGCATTACAGTCAGGAATGAAATTCTGTCCTTATCATTCACATTCTTCACTTCCAGCACAATGCAAACTTTGTGTCAGAACTTTGGAAAGTCAATTTGAGTTTTTTAGGGTTCAGTGTAAGCCATATTTGAAGACTATATTCAAACTGAATGGCAAATGCTTATTTATTTAGTTCATTTTATTATATCACTATTGTTCTAATTCACTGATTCCTCAGACCAGGGGGATCTGAAAAGCCATACAATCATTTACATCCAGGCTGCACGCCTCACATTTCTTTCCATGGAAACCATGGCACAGAAGCTTTGATTCAGTCCTGAAACTCATCCTGGTATGAGCCCAGGGACTTAGAAACACTGTTTGGTCTACAAGCTGTTCTGTACTCAGTTAAGTTTGGAGACTAATACTGTTCAGCCTGACTCAGCTCACATGTAAATCAGTTTATAACATTCCCTCCCAGTTTACAGAAGCCTAAGTGCAAGAAGAACATGATCCTACTGATGTTCCAGCAGTAATTATAACCACTAAAATCTCTATGTGGATAAATGTCCCAGAATACTAAGGTCAATATTAGGGTGCACATTGAGATTGTTCAGCTGATGTATTGAATTATCAGAAGGCACATTTCTCTCCCAAGCTCACCTGGCATTATTGAGTTCTATATTAGAATCTGTGATTTTCAAACATTCAATACATTCTATGGCAAGTATAGCAAAATCAATGAGGTATGATGACTGGGGATGATTTGGTGTTTAATCTGCTACTGACCAAGTTGACTGCTTTGAAAGAAAGCAAAGGGGATATGGCAGCCAGAAGAGTTCTTTGAAATGTATACTTATGCATTTGATGCATATGTTTGAGAGGTATTAATAAAGATTTTTTTTTTTCAGCTTTCAATGCTTAGAAACACTTGAGATGAGTTATAGTGCTTTGAAATTGAGGGGCATGGTGAGGGATACAGTGTCTTTGAGTCTTATGTGCTTAGGCAGTTTTGACCCCTCAGTTCTTATTTTCATTTTAAAAAGTAGAAGAGAGGATTTGAACAGCAGCAAGGTTTCTTGTTTAATTGTTTGGCATGAAAGAGTAGATTCTTACCTGATATGGACTAAGATATTTTATACCAAACGTTAAAACAGAACTCACATTTGCATGAAAGAGCTCTTCCTTTTAGATGAAAAAGCTGTGTTTTTTTTCTGGGATGGGCTGTGAAATCTGATCTAAATTTTCTGTAAAGCTTGGGAGAGGTAAAGATAGAGGGAAATTATGTCCTTTGGGAAGCCACACTTGCTCTCTTGGAAAGTTAATTTCCCACAGAATACAGTAGACAAAAATTGAATCCTATGTCTTCAGTTAAGCACAAAATACTGTAGGTTCTGAAACCTAGACCATGTAATGGAAACTCACAAACCACCAGCAAGGCTCTTGTCATAATTTGACCCCTTGAGGTGACTGTGGAAGACAACCAAAGCTTTCAGGCTCCAGCAGCCTGATTTGACCACATGTCAGTGGGACAAGCTTCCCCAGGCCTGAGGTTTACAGGCTATATGGAGTCCCAGAAATTCAACTGATTCAGCTGTGTGCATTCAAGAAAGATCACCTAGAAATAGACACCCCCTTGCTAAAAATGTTCAATTTTATAACAACTGAACCCCAAATACAATGAATCTGTTATGTGCAGGGTTGTAATCTCATTTTTTATCAGCCATGTAAAAATCTTCAAAGTAGCCAATTTCCCCATGGCCTGATCCCAGCTCTTCAAGGGATCAGAATTCTCTCTCACATGCATTACTAAGGAAGCCTCTTTCCTGATTTTTTAGACAAAAGTAATAATACACGTGGCTGCCATTTTGATATCTCTGATAAAACCTGGTATAACCTTATCCTTCTGTCCCATTCTCTGGAGTCTTAGTTCAGCTTAAGTTGCACTGCAAGCAAGCAGACACCATGTTTTCCTTTAGCCAGTTAGTTGGATACTTCCTGCAGCTAAAACCAAGAAGAAATACAGTATTTCCTTTCCTCTGCACAGACTGGGAAGAAGACCAGGCCTTTTCTATTCAAAATCAATTGCCCCTGGAAAGCAAGGTCTGATTCTGTCAGTCTGGGACCTAGCAGGGCTCTCCTCTGTCTCTTCTTAGTGCTTCTCTGGCTGCTTGCCAGCAGAAGCATGAACCAACACACAGAAGCAGAATTACTGAACACAAACTCTCCCATTTTGCCTCTGGGTCTCTAGCTGATCCTACTTTGGACACCTGTGCTTCTTTTGACTTGTTCCATGCTCTTGAGATGACTTCCTGTTTATTCTGATGACAGACCTTCAAACCAGTCCAGTAGGTGGAATTTTAAAGTCATATTTAAACTTGCCCCATTATTTCACACAAAAAAAGCTGTCTTCCAACTGTGTGTGGAGTATCCTAAATCTCAATGTCAAAATATGCATGTAAATACATGTGCAAACTTCTCTGCTCATCTTATGCCCTTTTCTGGTGTAGATAAATTCACAAAGGTCATGATATCTTTACACTCATTCCATTATTTCCTGTCACAACATAATAGATGGTAGTGATAGAAGGTTTCCATGAGGAGCCACTGTAGATGGAGCTGGAACATTTTGTTCAGACTCTTAGATTAATTCAGAGCTGTGGAATTATGGCAGGTTTCAGGGGCCTGATACTCCTTTTTGGGCTCTGGAAGTGCCTGTGTGGTTTTTTTTTCCATTTCTCTCCATGCACAACCTCTTTGACTTTATGATTTTACCCCTTCAGGTTCTTGCATCTAGTTTTTGTAAGTGTTTGTTCAGACCTTCCTCAGAAAGGCCTCGGTAGCCTTTACCTACCCAGTTCTTTTCTGATAAACTCTTTATTTTTTTATCCCAACAAATATCCTCACCAAGACTTTACTAGTTATTCCAGGACATGTAGTTGTTTTACCTTCTCCTGCCTGCACTGGAACTTAGAATTCTCACTTCACCCTTGAATTTCCTTTCAATTTTCCCTCTCTACCTCCCTTTGCCAGTCCCTCTTTTGACCATCTCTGAGCATTTTTCTCATCTGCTGCCTTCTAGAGATCTGGAATTTCTGCTTTCTGAACTTTAATCTACCATTTCCTCTTCATCTAAAGGTCTGGAGAGATGAACAGCACTCAATAACACCTATCTTTTAGCATCAACTGCAGATGTAACTGGGGCTCCTAAATTAAATGGATACATGCAGAAACCACAAAGGATAAAAAATAGTCTGTTCTAATTTCAGGGCCAGCACAACCCACCAGCTGGAATTACAGGAAAAGACCTCTTCACCCTCCTATTTCAGTCAATGGAACAAACAGAGTCTGAATCTTTGTATTATGCTGTCACTTGTACTATAACTATTACTTTTAGATCATGGGTAGATACATGGAACACAGTTTTCCTGAGATGCTGAAAGGCTGGCTGAGACAAAACCAGCTTCCAGGTGGAAAAGTCGTTCTGAAGTGATGAAGACCTTGCACTTTCCTAGAGAATGCACACTTGAGTATGCACACAGCAGCCAGAAAACCTCTTGTATTTGTTTCCTAAGCTTATTAATGTGGGTTTGGCCCCACAGCTAACCAGAACCATGAGTGTTCTCTCCCACTGCTGTTGAAGCCATGGGCAATTCAAATATCTCTGCTTATTTCCTTTACTGTCTCTACCTGCGTGTCTGGCCTTCAGAAGAAGCTCACTGTACAGGTGATTTACTATTCTGGACAGAAACAGACAAAAAATAAATAATCAATAGGAGTTTAAAGAGATATAAGAACAGATCTACATTTTATTACATTCATAAATTCTAGGACAGATTTATAAATTTGACCATTAAGGAAACTGAGCATATTTGCAACACCAGTAACAAATAATGCAGGTAGCGATATCATCTATCAGACAGCAAAGAACTGATATATTTGTAGATATGTAGACAAACAGATAGGAAGGACATGAAATAGACAGAGAGACTGGCAGAGAGAGGAAAACAAAGGGTCTCTATGAAATTCTAGCAGAAAACTGATGAGTATTTTTGCAAGTTTGTCTGTAGAGTACCCTCCTTCTCCGTCTGCAGTATTTCCACATGTGTGCATGTGTGGATGCACTCCTGCATGGGCTCACAGCCCGCCCCAGAAATCACTCACACACACACACCCACACACACTGCCAGAACTTGGTCATCTGCCACGCATCTGTGTTAGAATGAGGTACATGAAATCAGCAGCATTAATGCTGGACCCTGACTGTCATTCCCTCTGGGCACTTGGAGAATAGAATAGGAGCAAGAACGGGTTTTATAAAACAAGTATTCACTCATGCAAATAAATACAGCATTGAGACTGTGCCTACAACATGTGTCATTCAAAGCAAGGCTGGGCATAGCTTCAGAAGTAAAACGTGCCACGGGATGTCAGGGTGTTCTGAATCTGAGCTCTGACTTTGCCATTTTTTTCCCCTGAGGCTGTAAAGGTCCATGTGAAAAAGGACCAGTGATTTGGGATACTAACGTCACACACCTAATCTGCACACTTCATTCTCTCTAAAGTTCAGCAAGCAGCTGGGTGCCTAAATATGAATTAGCTGCTTAGCCTTTTTTCAGAGTTAGGCCTGATTTTCAAGAATACACACTGACTGTGACTACAACTCTGGGAGGACAACACTCTCTAAAAGCTGGTTTATAATCCATCTTTAACCTTGTTAAATTGAGTTAAAGTCCCCAAATCCCAAACTGGTTTTCCAAAAAAAAAAAGGGAAAATGGTTCGTTTGTTGGGTTTTGGGGTTTTTTGTTGTTTTTTTTTTTTCTTGCACTCAAGCTCTAATTAAAAGGAAATTATTCTGGTTGCAAAGACAAGCACTTAAATATTAAGAGCTCCCAGAATTGAGGTTACTTGCACAACCTGGATTTTCCTTTGTTGTACAGATGCATTCTAATTCAGACTTTAATTGCATGATCATTCACAGAGTAGATGGCATATGTAGTGCTGTTTCTTGACTGTAGAGGACTGAGGGACTCTGCCTCACATTTAAAGTATACAGAAGTGTGGACTTTTAGGGGCAACTATTCTTTCAGGCAAGACTCCTTTTAATTCATCCCCATCTCAGATCCACCCCTTTCACTCTGTATTCCCTTTTCCTGTTCCAGTCCTGTATCCAGTTTCACTTTCTGGCTTTCTCAATTTGTCTCCTTTATCTCGCCTCAGTCTTTAAATGCCTTACCCCTGAATTTACCAGCCCCGGAGATTTCAGATCCTCTGTGCTTTACCAGAATTTATTTTCTGATGCTTTCTTACATTGTGTTTTCTGTATTAAACCCTCACTTTTCCCTGGTTTTGTAATACAGATGGTTGCCCATTAGATTTATCTCTCCTCCGATTTCTCTCCATTTTCCCAGATTCTTCCTACTGAGAAGCAGACTGCTGTGTCTCAACACAACCTTTCCTCCAAAGCTCTCTGTGGCTAACTGGGTCAATACAAATAAATAACCAGAGAATTCTTTAACCCTGGGTCCAAATGGCATGGCACCAACCATCATATGGCTAAATGCTCTTTTCCATATAAAACCCCCCCACATTATCCTGTCTCGAATGCCTATTGAAAAAAACACACTGGTAGGTGATGACCTCCAAGCTGCTCCCAGAAGGTACCTGGGAGGCAGGTAAGGACCAAACCCATCAAAGACTGTGCTAAGATTAAGAAAATCGATATTTTTCTTAAATTTATACTCTGAACTTGGTAGTTAATTTCCTTGTACATATACTGTCTTTGAATCTGAATCTCAGTCTGTTCCCCATTTGAGTCCCTCTTGAATCCAACACAACTCCAACCTCCTTGTCTTTCCAGATTACCTGAATTTCCCCCCAGCTGTTTCTTTTTAGTTCCTGCTCTAGTCTCGCTGTTGGATCTCCCTGTCAGCCCCTGAAAGCAAAGGGAAGACGCATTCCCTGCTTTTGTCTTAGATATCCAGATTCAAATTTTTCCTGGCCTGTCCTGGCCCTGAGCTGCAATGACAGGAGTAACTCTCTCTACTGTAGCAAACCCGGTGAGAGCCGAGTCACTAGGGAATCTGGTTTTGGAAATCTGCATCTCTAGTGAGCATCTGAGAGCTGCCATTTTCCCCAGGCTTTTAATTGGCCGCTTTGGGGCAGATTTTCCCAGAGATAGCAAAAAAAAAAAAAAACTTGAGAAAGAGCTTCACCTCCTGACAGCTCTTAGTATCATGCTGTAAAGCATGGGGACAGGAGAGCTTTACAAAGCATCTCATTTGACTCAGTTCAAACAAGCCCTGTTCTCCTACGGGTTGTTCTCAGGGACAGACAAATAGCTACAGACAAAATTTTTGAGAAATAATTAAGGAATCTGAGCTGCATGCTTGTGCCCAGCTTAGAGTTTCAGCCAAAACATGTGCAGTTTATCAAAGCTGAGCAGGATTTTATTAGACTGAGGCAACCTTTTTAATTGGTGGTACTACCAGATCCTATTAAAGTGAAATCTCCCTTCCTCACAGGGGCGCTGTAAGCATTAATTTGTTAATGACTGCACAATGATTTGATGATGAAAAGGACCATATTAACATGAAGCATTATTGTCCCTACAATACAGGCTTGCCTGCTTTCATTGCTCATTATGTACAGGGACATACCTATTATGAAAAGGGATGTGGAGATAATAAACTTGATATTCTTTTCAAAGGACTAATCCAACATGTTTACAGCCTCTGCAGCACGGGCAATAGGAATATTCTGGAGAGGTCTGTTTAGATGGCAGAATCCATTGTGTGGAATGTAATGATGTGCATGTATGTGTCTACACAAAGCCTGTGTCTAAACATACCTGGAAACAAACACGTGCAAGCACACTCTCTTATACTTTTCTATCCTCTAATAACAATAGGTTTATTTTCAGCCCTTCCTTTGCCACCTCAAGCTCACCAGTGCTACTTTAATAACGAAATGCCTCCATAAACAAACTCTTGTTTTATAACAATGATACCTTTTGTTGCCTACATTTACTACAATCCTAAACTCCTTTGGATACTCCTTTGGATAAATTTAAATAATTTTTAATTTCTCTCCTCAATCAACCTTCTTGATTCTAAGGCAGAAAAAAAGAACCAAAACCAAAAAAAACCTTAAAAATCCCCACCAACCCACACTGACTCATGCATTAATTCAGGGACCAATCTTGCAAATGTTCACATGGATAATCCTTCCTCGGATGAATAATCCCTCTGACCACAGCAGAGTGATTAACAACAATGCAGATTAAGGTTTTCAGGATCGGGCCCATGCCCTGATGCTTGGGTTCTCACCCAAAGTTTAGTGGATGATGGTCCCTCTTCTTTTCTTAGATGTTATTAGAGGCCCACATGCAGCTCTCAATTACTTCATTTGATTACGTAGCTAATATGCCCTGATCCTGTCAGCACTCCCTGCAAAGCCTAACAAGCTGAAGTAAACAATTCCAGCTGAGTTAGAAGACTTGGCAGGATTGGGCCCTTTAATAGCAGCTGTGAGCTGTATCTGATTTGTGATCAGAATGCCTTTGATATTAACAGTCTCATGTTTCATTTAGAAATAATCTTAATAAAAAAAAAAAAGCTAGCAGAAAATGTGTGAGTATATGAGCTGGTATAGCTAACTAGATATAAAGAAGGAGAAATTGCTATTTAAAAACAAAAGTCACACAAATTTTTATTTCTTTGGAGCAAAACTTGCCTGCTACTTAACTTATCTATTTAAAAACAAAATTCACATATATTACTTATTTATTTAGAACAGAACCTGCCTAAAATTCTTTTTACATCATACAACGACCAATGGTTTTGTGTGCTATGGGTCCAGGGGTTTGAAGTTCAGCAGAGGAATCCCCCTCCAGCAACCTTTCGGCCTATTCCTGCCTTTCTTCTTTACTTGCTCGTTTCCTGGAGAATGAAGACAGTCAGGACTGATGTATCACTGTGTCCCCCTTGCCTGCACCACACGGTGTTCATTAAAAACTTGCTGCTAGCAAGGGCCTGATCCAGCCCTCCTGGAAGTCATTGGAAAGCTGTCTACTGACGTCATGGGGACGAGGAGCATACTAATGCATGCAAGTACCTTTACTAATGCGGCCAGTCCTGTTAACAACACCGAAGTTGTTCACAGGATTAACAGCAATCAATCAAGCCCTTTGAAAGGCACATTAAAAGCCAAAGCCTGGTCTGCAAGCCCTTTCTCACAGGAGGTGTGTGTATACCTGCGGCTGGTCCTGCTGCATCCTTCTGCTCCTGGCCTGGCCGTGTCGGTGCCTTTTTCCAGCAGTGTTGATTTGGGCTAACACTTCTTCTGAGGAGGTAAAAAATTGATGGCCATCTACCTCCAAAATAAATGGTGCTTGTGGTTTTTTTTTTTTTTTTAAAAAAAAAAAGATTCACACTAGCCAGAGTGAAAAGCAGGAGAAAATGGGGCTGCAAATGGTTGTAGGAAGGGGCTGTTTTTTCCCTGCAAGTACGAAATAAAAGAAAAAAAAAAGAAAAAAAAAAGAAAAGGAAAAAGTAAAGTGCTTTATTTTGGTCCCAAGAAGATAAATAATTTTTACTCTTCTGAAGAAACTGAAGCCTGTTACAAAAGACCTTATCCTTACAAAATTTCTGTGGACTTCACTGCTTCTGGATTGCTGAACTGGACTCACTGTGATTACACTGGGAACATTTCTCACTGGGGAACTGTTCAGCAAAAGCTGGTTTATAGATAACAATTTGACTCCTCCTTTGCCTGTATCTGTTTAAAATCCGCTACAGCCCCTTGTACATGTGTAAAGGTGCTTATGGGGTATAGCTTATTTCCACCCACAGCAGCAGCTGTGTTCATCTTGGAGCCCTTGTAGCAATATTTGTGTCCATATTATTTCATCCTGCCACCCCTCACAGCTGTGCCTGTGCACCAGGGGGCTGTACTTGAACAGCATCCATTTCTAAATGACTATACTTACGGCTCTGTGAAAACGGGGCGTGGACCAGCTCAAAGTTTTATAAAATAGAGATTATTATAAAAGGGACACCCGCACTGAGTAGCAAAATGACTCTTTTTACTGCCCTGTTCTTTTTAATTGGCTTTCATTTGGGATAAGCCGTGATTGCAGGCAGAGTGGCCTGCTCGTGGTCAAGGTGTTAACAGAGCTATCCCTGGGATGGATCAGTGCCGGATGATGTTTCAGTTTCCACTCTAGTGGATATTTCTTCTCTAAAAAAAAAAAGGTTTAGGTCTTCTTTCAGTGGGTCCTCCTTGTTCTATCACGGGTGTGGTTTTAGGGATCAGAAAAAGCGGATATTAGGATTCTTAAGGGGGGAGGGCTGAAAGATTTTGTTTCATGTGGATTTTGTCGTTGTTGTCATTCTTTTATCACAGTCCAAGGCACAAGGCAGGATTTGAAAACAGGTGAGTCACAGGGCTGGGAATTTGGGAGTGGGTCTGCATGAGGGTTTTACCCTCCCCGCAGCTCCTGGGCTGTCACATCTCCGTGTCTGTAGCCTTTAAAGGTTGCAGAAGTGTGCCCAGGAAGGGAAGACGGGCAGACCAGCCCCCTACCCACCCCGGCTTGGACCCCAGTACACGGCACGCCTGGTCAGACGGCAGACAATGCGCTGTGCCTGCCACCAGCCCGGCACCAGGCGGCTGACAGCCGCTGCTGCCCATCAGCGCCCGAAGATATTTCAAGAGCCGCAAAAGGCAGCGCAGGCTGCCGAGGGCTCCGCACGGGTCTCGCCCCCAGGTGCGGGCCCTCGGAGGGTGGGATGGGGAGGCTCCTCGGGGCCGGTCCCTTCCCGCTCCCCGCCCGCAGCGCTCTCCTGGCAGGGATCGGCGGTGGCCCCGGGGAGGGGCGCAGTCCTGCCGCCCCCCGATCCACCCCCGCTCCTCTGCTGGCAGGACAGGGGAGCACTCTCAGACGCAGGAGTAGTTGGAATAGCCGAGCCACCTGCAGTGATTTTATTTTTTTTCAGCTTTTTGTTTGTTTGGGGTTTTTTTGTGGTTTTTTTTGTGGTTTTTCTTTTTTTTTAACGGGAGGCGGAGGAGACGGGGGACGGGGTGTGGGGGTTGGCAGGACACTGCTTTCCTTCTCTGTTATTAAAACAAAAGCCAAATAAAGTGGAAAGGCGGTAAAGCTTGCTTCTTTCTTTTGTTTGTTTGCTTGTTTGTTTTTAAAACATAAATTAAAAAATAAATATTAAAAAAAAAGAAACAAAAAAACCCACAAAAAAACACCAAAACCAAAAAAAAAAAAAAAAAAAAAAGAAAAAAAGAAAAAGAAGCAAATCCCGGTCAGTAAAGCAGGCAGGAAGGCTGAAATTTTAAACTAATAACCTCCTTCCTCCGCGGCTGCCCCTTCCGCCGGCAGGCACACGTGTTACCTGCGCTCCCGGGGGACGGGCGGCCGGGGGGGTCCCGCTCCCAGCCCGCCCTCCCTTCCCCAGCTCCCCCCGGCCGCCACCGCCTCCGCCGCGGGGCTCAGCCGGCGGCGCCGCGAACATTGGCCGGGGCCCCGCGGGGCCGGGCGGCGGGGGCTGCCGACACCCCCGGGGACAGCGGGGAGAGCCGGGAGCCGAGCGGCTGCAGCCCGCCCGGGAGGGGAGAGGGGGTTCAGGCCAGGTAACTCGCAGGCTGCTCCGAGCTCGCCTGCTGGTGTTCCTCCGAGCTTCATCCGCGCACGGCTCGCACGGGGAGCGGGAGAACCGGAGAAAAGGGAAAGGGGAGAGAAAACAACAAGGGGGAAATTGCTCTGAGCGCACCAGAGCCTTGTTTTGTTACTGTCCGGATTACTGTTATTATTATTTGGGGGACAAGGGGGAGTTGTGTCCTTAATCCGAGGCTCCCTGCCTCCCCACCCCCAAATGCTATGAAAGAAGAGCTGATTTCGTCTCCACCATACAGTACACTTTGTCTAGAGAGCATTGTTCGGACAAGCAACTCCCGATCACTGATGACTACAAAATACGATTTATGTTTTCATCAGAGACAGACAAAATATCCTGGTGGCTTGAAAGTCGGGCAAGAAAACCTTACCTAATGAATCCCTTTCCAATATACACACGCACATACACACACACAGCCCGTACAGGAGATAATGCCCGCACTGACTGTACATAAAATAAATATCGGCAGTACGAAAATTAACAACAGTCATTTCGATATTTTTTGTCTCTCTCCAAAACGCTACAATAATATAGTTTGTTCTTTCCTAATTTGATGTCATCATCAGTAACATAATTTATATTAAAAAAAAAAAAAAAGAGCTTAAAGAGCATGCATTTTTTTTTTCTAGATGCAACATGAACAGATATAGTAAAGAGAGCTTGTAACATCACAATCACAACAACAACAGCAAAAGCAACCTCTGAGCCGGGGGGTTCGTCCATATCTGAACTGCTTTTTATTATCATTTGCGAAATTATAATAAGAGTAAATAATAAGTAAGAGGCATCATCGTAACAGAAAGAAGTCAGAACACCTTGGGTTTGGGTTTTTTTCCCCCTCTCAAATAAAAAGGCAGATTTCCCGATGATCACTGAAATTATAACGACAGCGATTGATCTGAGGGCTTGCAAAGGAAAAGAAAAAAAAAAAAATCATCATCATTGGTCCTAAAAACGCAACCGTTCCCCTTTGCTCACTTGGCACAATAGAAATTGACTGTCTCTCAAAGAGCCATGCGCCTAGTGCTATTTATAGCCGGGGGCTGTGTTGGAAGATACCATTGAGCCTGTGCCGGGCAGACAGACAGGGGGGTGGTTGGATGGGAGGAGGGGGTTTAGCCAGAGTAGAGGCAAAAGCAATCCCCCACCCCTAGCCTCCCTTCCCCGTACACACACACATCCACACACTCACACCCCACCCCCTAGTCTGGCTGGGAATTTGAACCGATCCAGCCTGTTTAAACGGAAAGGACACAGATCTTCAATGTAAAAAAAAAATCAGATCAGACCCAGAGAGAGAGAGAGAGAGAGAGAGAGAGAGAGAGAGAGAGACAGAGAGGGAGGAGTGTGTGTGTGTGTGAGTGTGTGTGTGTGTGTGTGTGAAAGAGGGAGAGGGAGCGAGAGAGCGAGAGAGAGGGAGAGAGAGGGAGAGAGAGGGAGGGAGAGAGAAAAGAAGAGGGGGAAAAAAAGGAAAGAAGATTTTCTCTATGTATATAAAGATGGCCACGTTAGCAAACGGACAACCAGACAATACCAGCCTGAGTAGCAATCACAGCAACCCCAGCACCAACGGGCATATGAACGGATTAAACCATAGTCCCGGAAACCCATCCACCATCCCAATGAAGGACCACGATGCCATTAAGCTCTTTATTGGGCAGATCCCCCGTAACCTGGACGAGAAAGACCTCAAACCGCTCTTCGAGGAGTTCGGGAAGATCTATGAACTGACGGTGCTGAAGGACAGGTTCACTGGCATGCACAAAGGTGAGTTACCTCCTGAACTTTCCCGGGAGAGATCGGGAAAGAAAGGCAGGCTTCCTCTCTCTCCCTGGCTCTCTCTTTCTCTCTCTCTTTCCTTTAGATTTCATTTCATTTTATTTCATTTTTGGTTGGCCCGGGGGCGGAGGCGGCAGGCTGGGGGGGCAGGGAGAGAAATAATAGACCCATCCTGGGAAGAGAAGAGCGAGAGTCAGGGCAGGGAGTCAGCTCCGTTTGGCTTATTTATTAGTATTTTTATTTCTTTCCCCGCTTTTTTGGGGGGTGAGAGGCAGCTCCCGGGAGCGCCGGGCGAGCGGCGGCGCGGGCGCGGGGCCGGCGGCAGCTGTCCGCGGTGCTGAAGCCGGAGCGGGTGCTCTGTATTTACCTTCGGGAGCCGCTCTTCGTCAGCCCAGGGGGTGTGTGTCCGTCTGTCTGTCCCTGGGTTTGCTGGCAACCCCCGATTTTACAACTATTCTGTATCTGGCACCGGCGGCTTTTTATTTTCTTTCTTTCCTTCTTTCTTTCTTTCTTTCTTTTTTTTTTCTTTTTTTTTTTTTTAATATTTTTTGGGAATTTCTTATTTTTGCTTCTGTCACATTTATAATTTGTAGTTCTCTACAATGCAAGAAGTGGAGGAGAGTGAGTTGCTCCGGGAGGGCTATTTCATTTTGGTTCTGCTGAAGACAGGAACAGGGACATAAACAACAATAAAGAAGCCCATCTCAAGCGGGGCAGGGGTGTGTGCACAAAATCACATTATGTGTGTGTGTATGTGTGTAAGAAGGCAAGACAGAAAGAACGGGAGGCAGCTTAGTTCCAGAGGGAAGAAGTCTCTGACCAGGCATATTCCAAACACTACTTTAATGTGCCTGAAGTCCATGCCAGGAACTTTTTAGGTTTTCTCTAAAGGTAGTGGAGATGTACTCCTCACACGGTGCCTCACTTGCTCCATCTCTGCCCGCTCATTTCCCTGCTCAGCTTAGGCTCTCCGGAGGTGCCTATCAGATTAGATGGTGCTCTGTTTTGGGGGTGGGGGAGGGTGTGCGTAGTGGGGGAGAGATGCTCAGATCCTCGGGTAGGAAAGTAGGACTCACAGGGAGGAAGTTGAAGATAATTTGCATGGTAGCCCCGCTTAGGAGCAGGAGAGAACCAGGAGTGATATAAGCCACCTTATTAACTCAGATTTTGTATATGTGTGTGTTTATTTTTTTAAAAAAGAAAAGGGAAAAGAAAAAGACTGGTCAGAAGTGATTGGGGTGTGACTCCAGATTTAGTGCAGGAGGAGAAAGCGTTTGCACGGTGCCACAGGGAGAGTGGAAGTTGTATCTTTTACAGGACAGCTTCAGTACCAGTGTCTAGTTCAGCTTGGTGGACTCCTGGCAGTGACAGTCACCGGTAATGGCATTACTGGCTTCCCAGCTTTCCAGATGCCTTGGCGAGTTGTAAATCTTGAACTTAACGGCATGTTTAGCAGGCATATCTTCCCCCTTCCCACTCACTTCCCTCCTTGCTTCCACTCTGAGGAAACGCGAATGAAAATACACCCTGACAGTGCAAAGTACCAGTTTTACACAGGCTAGAGAAAATATACAGGGCTCGGGGGCTAGGGACTCAGTCTAAGTTACAGGATATTTCTTCCATCCTTTCTTGCCAGTCGCTACAAACACCCTTTTCATTTTTAAAATGATCAGTGTAGCTCTTTTGAACCGTGCTTTCTTTTCAGACTGTCTTCCTAGAAGCCACATCAAGGTCTGATGGGCATCATTTAAACACGACACCCATACTATAATAATTATTAATAAAAGCAATAAAAATAATAGTAAGAAGTGCAGAGAAGGAAAAGTCCTGAGAGATTTTGTCTAATAGTGAGAGTAGACACTGAGCTCATGTGTATGTGTGCATGTGTTTGCAAAAAATTATCTAGCGTTTCTGTAAAATAAAAATAACAGCAGTAAAAGCTAAACTGAAGAGAATCACTCAACATAGTGTAGAGGAAATCTTTGAGCTAACACTTCGATAAAGTATTTCTTCTGGTAGTGAGAGGTTACTGTGATTTGTTGATGAGATTTTATTATTTTGTTATGTTTTACCTTAAACCTGAAATTAATCATTCTGTGCGCTAACTTCTATTTCATAGATTTGAGTTGTCCCTCTTTCAGTTCAGTTTTGCTTTTACTGTATGCCTGCATTCACAGAGACAAACTCAGGAAGGGGGAGAGAGAGAGAGCGAGAGCGAGAGCAAGAGAGAGAGAGAGAGAGAGAGAGCGAGAGAGAGAGAGAGAGAGAGAGAGAGAGAGAGAGAGAGGGATCATTTATCTTGCTTGGATGTGTTTAACACATACCCCTGAATTAAGCAAGATACTAACTTCATTTCCCTTCATTTCATTTCTGTTGTAAAGGTTATGCAACCTAGGAAAAAAGCCAGGTGGGGAAATCTTGTCACCTCATCAAACCAAATTGCATGAGTTCATCTCAAAGCAGTCGTTTTTAACCTGCTGTAAGTTTTGGACTTTGTAAAGAAAATTTATGATGATGATTGTTTTTTTGCGGGCTAGGGTTTGAGCAAAGCTTCAATAGACATCGAGTTGCCAGCATTTCAAAGATCGGTTTTATTTAGTACATCCGAGAAGAGTTTGAACTCCTTTCTAGCGATGCCGCTGATTTATTAGCTAATCCTGATAAAAATGTGCCTCTGGCTACCTGGAAAAAAATTACTTTCTTGCCAGTAGTGATTAATTACTATTAAGTCAAAAAGCGTGATGGGGCTTTGAAGGATGAGGGTTGTGTTTGGCTTTTTTTTACTATTATTTTATTCATTTTATTTCATTTTTAATCTATTTTTTCTCTTTTCCCTTCTCTAAATGCAGTCATGTGAAGCATTGTATTCACTCAGATGTCCTTATTTTGGCTTTGCTTTGCAGGCGTAGGTGAAGAATTGCACAAAGATAGTCCAACTTGGCTCACAGGGGTAGGTTGGCAATACAAAACCCCAAGATGCTTTCCATAAGAGATGCATAATGCTTATACATTAATTGATCCATCACTCTCAGTTGATTTCTTTCCTAATTCAGAGGATGAGGCTGTGGCAATGGTACACCCTGAAGGGTTAATAGTAGGCTGTAGTTTATTTAAGTGTGCGGAGAGCAAACCTTGGGTATAGAGGGGGAGAAGGTGGGATTGTTCTAGGGGAAGGGAAGAGAGAGGAATTAGCTTAAAGTAAAAGAACAGCAACCAGAGTAATTTCAGGTGTAAATCCATTGAAACAAGATCAAAGGATGTGTATTTTTGAAAATGTTAAGAAGATATCCTATTGTGGTTCCCCTGTATAGCAGGAGGAAATTGAAAATTAAGAACCTAAAGTACATTATGACGTCCTCTTCCAAGCAAAACTATCACAAAAAAAGAGTGAAGTCACAGGTTCTCTCACCAGCAGCTCTGGCTGATACCAGTACAGACACCAGCAAAGAGGCAGGGGATTATGATTCTCTTGCAGATACACAAAGAGAGAAAGGGTACGGGGGAAGCAGCATGTGGGGGAAGGCGGGAAAGGCTTGCCAGATCCCCGAGAAAATAAGCTTTCATGGCACAAGCATAGCTACTCCATATTTCCCCCATCCTTGCTTCTCTCCACACAGGGCAGGAACCGGCTCCTGCTCTGGTACTTTGCTGTAGGGCTGGGAAGAGGCTGTGTGCTCTTCCACGGGTAGAAATCTACCGGGGCTGAGCTGACCCACCCACGCACTCACACATACACTCACAGACATGCACTGAGTTAAGTAATCACACTTTAACAATTTAGCAAGACACTCATTCATAACTTCCCCCCATCTTATCTAGCTGTGGAGTATGCTTAAAGGCTGAGTTACTGGGAGATATAAAGGTTAGTGCTCTCAGGACAGCCATATTATAATGCATTATCTTTCAAGTCATTTAAGGCCAATTTAAGAGGTATTTAGTATAATATTTATGAATTAATGTAATCTAAATATAGGACTGTCCCCACAGGTTTAAACAGTCTTTTCTATTGAAGCTTGCTTGTACCCAAGGCCTGGGAAATGTTTTAATTTAAAACACACAAGTCTCCATAATATTCTATTTAGGAAGTCAGGAGAAATCAGCATTCCACTCTTAACTGAGATTTACTGAAACACATGCGGGCGAATGCACTTAAAGTGTGGAGATAGTGTGCACTGGGAAAGCAGGAGTCTTGAATAGACTTGAGACCAACAACACTCTTTCATCACTTTTTTAGGGGTGGAAAAAGCACAAACCCCTCAAAACCTCTTTAAAATACACTGCTGCAGTCCCGTGGTTGGGGTGTTTCTCCTACCTGATCCGGACCTCACTCTGTAAGCATTCAATGCAGATAGAAAAATGCGGTATGAAGAGAATAGTTTAGTTCTTTTACAGCTTTACCTTCTTAAAAGTATAAATAATTTTGAAATTTAGGATGCCTCTGGGATAGGGAAACAAGGCTTCCGTTCATCATATTCTGTTCTGTTTGATTACAAAGATAGATGATAGAAAAATTAAAACCTTGTTAAGTTTAAGGATGTTTGTAAAGGTTTCGGATATGTCAGAAATTCAAAGGCGCAATGAAAATGAGCATTCAGTTAAGATGATGTGTATGTTTATATGCAGAAATGTATAGATTTGTGTGTGTATACATATAGAAAAAGAGATGTGTACACATTCATGTGTACCACCTTTGCGAAATGGAAATTTAGTTGGAAAGAAGCACAATGCAATACAGGTGCTGAATAAACTCCTCCATAATTGAAACATAAGACTTGCCTGGATGAAAGCAACACATACAGCATTTAGTACAGTAGTAAACCAAACAAGTTTTAGGGAGGTAAACACACAAATAAACTGGAATAAAACAGAGGAGACTTAAGCTTTAGGTCTAAGGAACAACCCCTTAAAACAATCACAATGCAATTGGATAGCTTGATGGAAGAGAAGAAAAAACAACCCCCTGTTCATTAAAATCTGCTGCACTTATGAGTACCTATGTGTTTTGATAATGTCAAACAGATAGCCAAGATTGCTCCATAAATTAGAAGGATATATGTTAACTCTTTTTTTTCAGGGGTCTGGGCATGGACTCTGGTTTCTAAAAGCAGCTGCAGCCAGTTATGATGCTGTTGTTACGGTTATGTCAGCATTTCCAATACAAACTCTAATTTTCTGGGATCTCTTGCTTGCCTGTCAAGTTTTGCACTGAAAGCTGTTCCTCAGCTAGTCCCACTACCATATGAACTAATCATCCTTACAAGATGAATTTGTTTAAAAGTTACATTAATGTGTAAAAAAGAAAGAAATTAAAGTTTACGTGTCCACAGCTTTTGTTTCTTTTCTTACATTTCCCCAGGTTAGACTTACATTTCTTGCACCTTTATAGATTAAATTGCTTCTGTCCCTCAATATCTACATATGCCAGTGCCTTTGGGCATTTTATGGAATAAAAAAGGGTACTTTTTCTTCTTTAAAAGAAACTAACTAGGAACAACTAAATTTCATAGCATTTATTTATCCCTACCCTATTTATTAAAACCTACCAAGGTTTTAATTAACAGGTGAATCAGAAACTCACTAATTTCTGCAAGAAACAATAGGAACGGGGGGGAGTTTGGTTTAGTTTTATGTCATTTTTTTCCCTATATCAAGCCAGAAAAGATCGGAAATTTTAGCACTGAAGTAGAGGGAAAAATTGAGGATCCTTGTCACCTTGCATGAGAAGCGTGGTTCATCTGGTCCTGTATCCCGCATCTGCTAGTGGCCAGTGCCACCGACAGGGCTTTCTTTAGCAGAGAATTCAAATTGCATAGCAAAATAAAAGCCAGGCAGCTGATGGAATAGTCTTTTGAAGGAGATTGTCAGAAAGCACCTGGAAATTTTGTCTGGGTAAAGAGTGAGCGAGATTGCGGAAAGTGTCTTGTGCTCAACCAAAAGGCAGGTTGTTCCTGTCAGGGAGGGCAGACAGAGAACTCTCTGTTCATGGTGGTCAAGAGCAAAGGATGGAAGGGTTTGAGTGATCAAGGAGGGTCTCCTCCAGTCTTAAGAGCTGGAAGTATGCAACCACATTTTTCAGCAAGACATCAGGGAGTTTTTTTATCATGCATACCCTGTGCGCATGCATACCAGCCGCACTGACCCGACAGACCATAACGACACTAAAGGAGCTGTTACTGTCCCTCCCGTCAATCAAGTGTGAACCGAGGCGGGTTTATGCGACAGACAGTAATGGTTCCAAGGGAGAAAAAGTGGGGGAGATGATCTAGGCTGTTGGACCGCTTACCTGCATTTAAAACAGAGAGAAAGCATCAGATGCCTAAAGACCCATGCAGGTGTTGGCTATAGCCTCAAATTAATATTCCAGAAAAATAGGGGGCTGCAGAGCTCAATGTGACCTGTCCATCAAGCACCATGTGGTTTCTGCCCCATAAGAGTTTGCACTAAGCAAGGGAGGGTGTTAAGGAAACTAAGTTGTATCCCGACTTTAACAAATAACTGGTGCTTCATTAATCCCTGTGTCACTTTTACTTCGGGAGCAAAGGCCTGTTACCTGCTTGCTGGGCAGAACGCAGTGAGATTTCTGTCATCGCTTAGGTGGCTTCACATTTGGAAATCCTGCTGCAGGTTTGCACTTACTCCATATTTCACATTCCCTTTTAAAATTCTGGATTATGGGTTTCACATAGCAAACTTCATCACTTGCAGCTAATGCTACTAATTTCTGCGCTTGTTGGCTTGTCCGTTAACTTAGCTTTACTTCTGTAAGTGAAACTAAAACTAAAACAAAGCTAAGGAACTGACAAAAGCCTGATTTCTGCCACATTTCTCACTCACTTAAATGCTTCACCCATGCTTGTATGACTGTTGCCAGTGTTTGTCATGGTGGACTGACCCTTATGCATTAAAATCTGCTGCAGAAAAAGGGAAAAATATTAACCATGGTGAGTAAAAGTTATGGATTTCTTCCACCATTTCTCCACCTACTGACCTGGGGTATATATTGCAGGGTATGTATTAAAGGGTCTCTCTTTACCTCCTGGGGAGCCATTGTCACATTTTGGGGACCTCAGGATCTACTGAGTCACTTTGTCAGCACTGCATCTCTTGGTGTGGTCTGGAGTCAGGATGTCACCACAGAGATTGCATTTGTTTGCTTTTGTCACTGTGAGCCACAGCCTGAATGCACATACAGGTGAATGCAGCTTTTAATGTGCATTCATTATATCCAACTGACATCTCCTTGAAGGAAGAGAGGGCTTATTATTGTCGCTCCTTAAAATAAAGATGGATGAGAGCTCTAAACCTCTCAAATAAAGAGCCTGACCATACGTAGTAGCTAAAAATAAATCATATACAGCCATCTATTCCATGTAAATGAATGGCAAGACATATAGATATAGACATTGTGTTAAGTTTGTCAAGCAGAAGCAGCCAAAAATATTGATCAAGGTAAGGGGGAAAAATTGATAATGAACTGGACTCCAGAAGACTTTAATTGACAGTGACTTCTGTGAACCAGCTTTGGACAGTATATATAAACTGACCACGATGTAACTTTATTGCAATGCACTCTCCTGTAATTAATTGTCACCTTTGTTAAGACTGGCTACAGATCAAAGGTTTAAAGATACTTAACAGGTTCTTAGTAACAAACCCTTCAGATGTATTAGAAATATCCGACAGCTCAGCCAATGAGGCATGCAGATTTCGATCTACCTCACCCTTATCTGTTTATTTCTCCCTCCTTTGTTGAACACAGAAAGATATTGTTTAGCATTAACTATTTAATAGATGACTTTGCTGGCAATTTTGATGCCTCCAGGGATATACAGTTGTGGTGATGGGCACCTTCACAGTAAGGTCTTTCAAAGTATTTTGTCCACTGAAAGTTGTTTATGGTTTGGTAGAACAAGGTGTGGTGCAGACACAGTTTGCAGTGCAGACTATTCCTATCCCTTTACATGGTTAAGGTGTTTAATTTCCTTATTTAAAACCAGAAAACATAAAAAAGAACGTAAAAACCTAAAATAAGAATACACAAAAAGTGTAGCTGAGTATTAACTTTTATGGGAAAACTGCAAATGCAGTGAGATAGAAGTGCCTGACATTTGTATATCACACACATGTAACTACTTATTTTATGTGCATGTTAATGAAAACATGCATTCAGTACAGACAGGAGAATATAGGTTTCTAAATAATTCCTTTCTAAAAGACAGTACAGAGAACATACGTGAAAGTGGCAGATGACTTAAGAGGGTATTCCTGGAATTATATGCAGAGTTTAATATGATACATAACCATTTGCACATTGTACTATTTTAATGATACAGTCACACTTAATTAATTTATCTCTGGTTTATTTGTATACTGCGTCTGAGCCTCCAAAATATTTTAGAGGCTACCAGGCTGCCTTCCCAGTGCACCGGGGCAGATAACTCTGGACATGAAGCTTCTTCAAACAGAATAAAAACGGAGATTTGCAGACAGAGTCGGTCTGATGAGATCTGACTGCATATTTGGCCTGTTTCTAATTCAAATGCCTGTGTATATACTACACTGGGACAGTGTATGCATGCATGTATCGAAAGGGCAGACTCACATTTGCACATAGTTCCTCTCCTTTCCAGTCCCTAAGGATAGATTCGCATCACATAATATGCATCACTCACTGCAAACGCACACAAATATCTTTGTCGGACTCGGTAGCTTCTTGCAGGTAGATGTATAAAGCAGCATCAGCCTAATAATATCCCTATAAAACAGCGCTTCCTCCCTAGGATCGAGAGGGATGAAGGTTGTCAGAAGATCAAAAGATATATCACAGTGTGCTTGTAGAAATCCCCTGATTATGTTTCCTCTCTATAATGCTCTAATTCACTATTTGATCAATTGTAAAAGGGCCAATGCTTTAGGAGGGAAAAAAAAAAGTATTAGGTTACTAGATGCTTCAGGGTGAGTGAAAATCACACCTAAAATTATATGTAGCAATATAGTAATGAGCTTATCAATACTTCTTTAAGGAATCTGACAGCTCTATATGAGAGATTCAGTTCTATGAGCAAAGGTCACAATATAGGTATTGCTTATTAAGACTATTGATAGCCTAGTTGACCAATCTAACCAGAGACTGTATAATGTACCTGCTGTTAACAGGTGGGGAGGAGATCTATGAAGAATTTACAGAATTGCCCACATGTAATATTAATAATATTGATTGATTCTAATAATATAATAAGGTAAAGATGCACTTCTTTGAAATGGTGCATGGAGGAAGCAGGGGGAGAGTGAGATACCTTTGCCAAGCAGATTGAATTGGTTTGCACCTCTCGGAAAGTTCACCTAGATAAAATTCCGTTTTCCTGCCTAGGCTCTGTTTCCTGCTCATTATTTCACCCAATGCAGATAGAAACCAGATTTGCTTTTCTCTAGGATAGGGTCTTGGCCCAGCAGGTGCACAAAAGCCAGGTACCTGAGAAACTTCTTGCAGTGAGGTTCATTTTTGTCAAAAACTTCAGTCCCCATCAAAATGGTATTAATCCCAGAGAGTTATTTTTCAACACAGAATTGCAATGAAAATGTTTAATTTTTTTTTCCCCCCACACCTTTATCAGCATTTAAGGGATGGGGGGAGAAATCATGGTGGAAATAACATATGTTCTACACTGTGTAAAATATATAATTGATAAGAAAGGACTTTGCAGAGCAGTCACACGCCCACCCCAAAGCTTGCTGAAGTCCAGAAAAAACTCTACCTTGCCGGCAGCTGTGTTTGGATTGGGCCCGAAGTTACGGGCAGCTCTGCAAGATGCCGCTGGTTGAAGCCGGAGCGGCCGATCGCACGCAATGTGACTGACTTAAGGTTGTTACTCACCTAAACCCAGACACACAGACCTGGCTCCATCCGAATTTCCTAACTACTCCCTCTGCAACTGTAGGCTGCCTTGCCTAGGTAAGCTAGTTCTCTCCTTCTGCTATACCATTCGGCTTCAACCGTTCTCGTTCCAGTGTCCATATGGTAGTTTCAAGAAGGTTTGCATGTCATTATGCCTTTTTTTTTCAGTTTACAGGGCAAGTGTTTTTCTTTTGTGAGCATTTAATTGCTTTTAAACATGATTTATTTGATCATATTCCATCTTCAATAATACATGGATGAAGATGCAATTTTTCACCCTCTTTTATAAAGATATATTGTTATTCAATTATGCTATTCTGTAGGATTTGTTCCTTTTCTGTGCATTCAGAGGGAGCTTGGTTATTTTTTTACTTTGTTTTCCTTCTTCCTATCTTCTTTTTATTATTATTTATATGGATCTTTTTTTTCTTTTTAGAAAAAGAAATCTCATTCAAGATACTGGCAATAAATGAGAAAAGTAGCAGAGGAAATGAGGAATGGGCAAGACAACCAACAAAAATCCTTTGGCAAAGTCCTTAAAAGTTTACCATTGCCTTGTGTTTATTTGCAAGAGGGAATACAGCCAATTTTGATACCAAAAAAAAGAGTATCTTAGAAATTATTTAACTCCAAGTTTAGTAATTGACAGAAAGGGAAAAAAAAAGAAGTGAGTCAACCCTTAGGAACACTGGCAGAAAAGGGACCTAAAGATCTTGCAGAGACAGGGGTGCCAGAGTGGTGCTAGTTTCTACATTCTGCTATGGATTTGGAAAAGTTAACAGCAAATTAAGCAAACAAATGGAAAAAAAAAAAAAAAGGAACACAAGCATTGCCATTCCTTCTGAATTATTTGCAATGGCTAATATACCTCAGAGCTGCTCTGTTTAAATTGCTGCCTGTGCCTGCAGCTTCATTCAAAGGAAGGGCATTATCTGGTGGGTGAGGGCGGGCGGTGAGGATGCCTAGGTTCTAATCACAGCGTGGATAATTACTCACCAACACTCTCTGATGGAGTCACTTAAGCTCGGTGCCTTCAGGCCTGAACTGAAACCTGTTGAATCAATGGAAAGATTCCCATTGGCTCTAGTGAGCTATTGATCTTTCATTTCCCCAACTGCAATATTAGGCCAGCTGGATTTTATTTATTTATTTTTCTTTTTTTTTTTTTTTTTTTTTTTTTATGAGGGAGAAGGTAATGGCATAAATTCGACATTTACTTTTTTCTGTGTAAAGGTTTTGGTGTATCTCTGATGGCAAATGTATTACATCAGAGCCCCTTTCAGCATAGATCCAGAAAACATGCTTTCAAAAAACACTCAGTGGGGGCACAGAAAATTAGCTTTGCTCATTTCACTTGTAAATGCATATTCATCTCTGCTTTGCAAATAAAGGGTCAATGGCAATTTTGCCAGTTTTCTTTGTATGAGTAGGTTTCAGCCTTTGTAATTTCTCTGTCTACAGGAATGTCATCATTCACTGATTCAGGATCTTGATTTATATTTTTCTTTCCCTTCTTTTAGTGAATCACATACATACTCTTCATTGTTATGGCAACTGAGGGAGCTGCAAAGCAAGGATTTGATGAAGGGCTGCATCCCACCTTTCTTCTTTAAGGGCCAGATCCAAACCTATTGTTTGCAGCACGGTTTGGATCAAGCTGAAGGTATCTGCCTTCACCGGGTCAGTAAAAAGAGCAAGTTCCCTCTAGACAAGTGTACTCCTGCCCTCAGTACAGGCAGACGGAATTGGCAGTCGTCGCCCATTTGCCGAGCACCGACCCAACACTCTCTGAAGTCAATAGTTAGACTCTGACCCAGCCTCACAAACAACAGACAGACACTGTGTGAATCCTTAAGCAGGGATGCGAATATCCCCGACTTTGGCAGAGCAAGGTAGCCCAGAAAGGAGTTTTCACTGCTGCTACCCAAGGTGTAGGTTCTGGGGAATAAACAACATCCCAGTGTCTTTAGGTATCCAGCCACAAAAAATTTAATTTGGTAATATTTCCGTCAAAGAGGAGGGTTTCAGGTGATCACCTACTGCAAAGATCTGACAAACAAATGAATCAGACTTCTCGTGGTTTCTTTTTAATTATTTCAGTTGTAGTTTTAGTTCATTCATCAGTAGCAATGTACATGGGATTCTTTTGTTTGTTTGTTTAGGGTCTTTTTTTGGTGTTTCCATCCCATCTGTGCTTATGTGCTTTATGAAATAAACGAATGAGCTGGAGTGTGCATGCAGTTGTATGTGTGTGTGTAGAGTCGATTATCTAACCCCTAGTCTATTTGAAATCATCACAGTGCACTCAAGTCAATGATATTCTGTCAAAGGTGGAGAGGAAGCCTGCGTGCAATGTGAGTGCGTGAACGCAATGCTGTTTGATTGCCTGAAATCCAACTAAGTCTCAGTTTCAAAGGCCTGGGGGCAGCAGAGAAAGTATTTGTTTGTTTAATTATTTATATATTTACTCAGCTTTACTGACAGTGTTTGCAGATGGGGGAAAAAAAGAAAAAAAAATGAAGACGGAATGTTTGGTCCTTTTTTGGAGGGGAGTGTGTGTTGTATTATCCTCAATGTGTTCTCAAATATAACATATAGCTGCTTTGTGCTGTTAAATGGTCATTTGTTACTGACCAGCTCATTGAAAAAGGCCAGAGGGGTGCCGGAGGAATTAGATTTCATGAGTTTATTCATAAAAGGAGTTGGACAATAGGTGTGTCATTCCCCTGTCTTTTCCTCTGCACCGATCCAGGGACGGGACTTCTGGCAGCAGCTTCTTAATTCTAAGTGAAATATCTGAGCCACCGGCAAACCGGATGACCCTGCTGTGACAAAAAGATACAGGTCCGCTTGCTGGGAGGGCAGCTTGCTCCCCTGGCTCAGTCCTCTATCCTTGGCCTCTGCCTTTGCTGCTCAAGTGCAGCACCCAGGCTTTCACTCGCTGGGCTTGCATCCAAGACCAGCTCTTCATCCTGGCTTCCCAGCCGTCCTCACCTGGTTGCAGGTACAGGTGTGGGTGTGTGGACCACAGGCTTAGATCCACTCCCAGATCATGTCCTTTCCCCAGGTGCTGCTCCAGGCTCACTGCCCATTCCCACTTGTCAGCTTACCGTGCTTATGAGTTGTTTATTTTCCACAGCCAAGCTACAGATCATTTTCCCCAGCTCTCACCATCACTGCTCGCACTCCCCTTCCCTTGGTTCAGCTATGAGCTGATGTTCTGCCCTCGCACTGTCCCTTGCAGAAAAAACTTCACCAGTTCATGTTGCGAGTCACCACCTGGTTCTCTCAGACCATGCTAGCTATCTCTCCTCTCTTTTCACATCGTCTTCCCTGGCAGGCTTTGGGAAATGAAAGCCTTGCTGTCCATATTTTTGGAAAGCAAAACAGCCATGGGTAGTAGCAGAAAGACCTGCACTCACGAAATATGCAGAAACACCGATTCACAAACAGATGCATTTCTGTAAGTAAACTACCAAGAGAGTAGACAGAAAAATGTACTTTTTTCCTCCCCTTTTGGGGTTTGAAACTCAATGTCCTCTTTCAAAGATTAAAAAAAAAAAAAAAATTAAAAAATAAAAATAAAAAAAATAGTGCAGTAAGCCTTTAATTTCACCAAGACATTTGCACCTTTTTATTTTTTAACTTTGCTTGTTCCATTAAATCAGCTGGTTTCTCACACCTGAATTGTGAGATCTGCATATGATTTCCTTTGAATTCTAAAAATTGTGATTTTATTCTTAACTATCCCTGGCAGTCCATTCTGGGACTACACTTCATCTTCTTGCAAAATATTTTTTCCTGAATTTTTTGAAACATAACTAACAGAACTTCACTTCCAGAACCCCTCTCTAGCAATCCAAAATTAATGCAAGAAGGCAAAATAAGCATTTGATGTAGTGTTGCATCAGTCTTCTTCATTCAGAGGTAGGTAGGAAGGGATTAGGAGCCTATTTCTAGCCCAGTCCTCTTACTAACCTTCTGTATCCTACCTGATCCCATTCCTAGACCTTGTTCTTCCTTAGTTTGCTATGTGTAAAGAGGAATTTATGATATCCAGCTTTGCAAAGAGCTTTGTGTGTATTTAAGGCAGAAGTCATGCTGTAGCTTTAGCGGTGATGGTCTAAGGTTATAAATGAGACCACATTTGTAAGGAGAGGTAATATCTTTTATTAGTCCAGCTGATATAGCTG
The DNA here is from genome assembly GCF_049639895.1 of Pseudopodoces humilis. Lineage (NCBI taxonomy): Eukaryota > Metazoa > Chordata > Aves > Passeriformes > Paridae > Pseudopodoces > Pseudopodoces humilis. Next base: position 70,985,357 of record NC_142203.1, on the reverse strand, counting down.
GGAAAAAAAAGACAGACTTCCTTGTGTGCCTGAAAGCTTGTCTATTTTTTTCCAACTGTATCACTCAGTCTAATAAAAGATATTACCTCTCCCAGCAAGGCTTGTCTCATTTGAGGCGTAAAGCATGTAGGCTGATAATTTAGGCCTGGTTTTTGTGTGTCTTGAGGGATTACACTTTTCCTCACCTAGATGGACGAGGAAAAAGCACCCCGGGTTGGTGTCCTTGCCTCTCACTTTCTGTGATCAGCGGCGGTGGCCATCTCACAGGCACTGAGAGGTGCAGAGGAGCTCCGATAGCCCCTGTTTTCTGATCCTGGAGATGTCCTTCTTTTTTTGCTGCTCTGCTCCCTTCCAAAGCACCACATGCCCTCTCCTCACCCCTGTGACTGTGATTTATTTATAAAATTGCTGCGTGTATGTGTGTGTGCGTATGTGTGTGGGCAACCACACAAACATCCCCAAGCTGCCGAGCAAGCTGATGAGCATTTTCTAATGTATTTAGCAAGTAATAATGCAAACCACAGTCAAAAAGTGCACGGAGAACAGGTAAAATGCTTAATCCAGGGAAGACTTTAGAAGGAAAGGATTTTTTTTCTACAGCTATGAATAAATTGCAGCCCCCTCCATGGCGGGGAGAAGCATTTTGGTCTTTTTTTTTTTTTTCTGTTTGTTTGTTTGATTTCATAAAGTGTTGCTGAAAATACTGAGCAGCAGAAAAGAATCCAGAAGCAGATAGCAGGTTCTCAGACACAGCAAAATCTGGCTCATACGCATAAGGCAGCAGTAGTCAGAGGACAGCTATTACTTATGCTTGGCTTTACTACCAGGGAAAGCGTCGGATCATCTATTCAGATCAGGATAGTCAGCTATGCCAAAGGTTTAATCAAATATTAAACATGGTCGTTAGACATGCAGGAGTTCTGTTCCTTTTCAAGCAAGCACTCTAAGAGAGGAAAGTTTTCTCCTGTCTCTCTCAGATGGAGACCTTTTGCAGCTGGAGGGATTCTTTATTCAGACAGGGATCCACATGGGTGTATGTCTGGATAAATAGGTGCGCATGTGGGTCTCCAAATGTGTGTCCCTTATCCGGTCAAGTAGAGGCAGAGTTGATTTTTCCCAACAAGTTCATGTCTTTCTCGCTCAGATCATTCCCTGTGTGCTGTTAACTGTCCACCCTGTCCATTTCTCTGTCCATCTGTCCCTCTCCAAACATGTTTTATCTCCTGCACTCCCTCTCATCATCTCTTCAACAGGGTTAGAAGAGTGTATGCTTGTAGATATGTGTATGTGTGTATTTGCAAATCCATTCAGGTAAACGTGCGTATCTGGTTGCATATTGATAAATAATACACTTACAAAGCCACATCTGCCTCCTTCTTCTGTACACTTGGGCTGTATTTACACCCTCCAGCTCTTATTTATTCTGACTGAGGACAGTCAAAGGTAGAACATTTTGCAGGGAGTTATGGTTTACAATGTTACTTCTCCCTTCTATTATTCATTCTCTCTGATTTTTATCTAATCTCTCTTTGATTGTCCTGGTGCAGCTTAAGAGACAAAGTGAATTTTTATTACATCATCAATATAATCTCCAGCTAATCAGCATCTGTGTGCATTACCTTGCCCCCTTTGGCTTTTCATCTGTGTCCATAAATAATAAGAATAAGGGCCGGTTTTAGTGTGCGTGTGTGTGTTTGTGTGTTGGTATCAGGATGAGAGTCACAGCTGCACTTTTTCATTTCAGCCAGCTTGTTTTAGCAACATTGGACCCAGCTTTCTGCAGATTGTCTTGACTATTGCCCAAATTAATTTCCTGGTGCCTAATGCTTAAATCATGGAAAAAATTAAAGCGGTTGAATCCATACACATCTTCATGCAGCAACTGAACTTTGCTGTTAATTGTACACACATTTCCGTGGCATTACAGGCAACATGCCCAGTGCCAGTGGAGTGTGAGGTAGCCAAAGTGTCCCCCTATACAGGCATTTAACCTCTAAATTTTTAGTGAATACTTGCCACTCTCTCTTGGGTAGGAGGATAGTACATTGCATGTCTTTGAACAGGAAGCTTGGAGACCAGATTTTTGGCTTTTGATTGCTGATATTTTTCCACAGCTTGCTGTGTAGCTCTTAGCCTGCCACTCAGGTCCGCAAATTTTGCAGAGTTGAGCTCCTATACATTTTTCTCCTCTTTTTCCAGCTCTGGAAGAACAATGAGAATAATACCTCCCCATAAAGTAAGACTTGTGCCGTACTTTGAAATTCTCATCCTCTGTACAGATGCATTGTGAATTTTAAACAGAATCACTCTGCTATCTCTTTAAAATACCCTGATTTGGCAGAGCAAGGCAGTAGCAGTGCCTCTCTGTTAAGCAGGCAGATTTCAGACTGGCTTCCCAGTGGCTTAGGGTGATACTCACATCCGATACACAAACTGTAACACTTCTGTCCCATTCTGAAGTGCCAGGACCCGTCCTTTCCAAGATATCCAAGACTCCTCGCAAACACCGTGCGAAGGTTCAATTAGATATGACAAAATCCTCAATTGAAAAAGGCAAATACGCTTATGGAAAATTTTTAGACTGATATACTGGAGAGCAGCGAACCCTCTGGGAAAGAGTATGGCTCTCTTCCAACTGTAATGTAGTTATGGTATAGAGCTGTCCATCCAGCAAAGTGTGCGCTTAATTCACATCGTGGAAAGCCTCCCAGAACGCAATAGGTTCTTAAAGTTGAGCAGGTGCTTAAATGCTTTGCTGGATCTGTGGAAATCTGTAGTTCAGATGAAATAATTAAGCGTAGGGGTGTTACAGAAGCCAAGTGAAAAGCATAATTCTGTGACTCAGAAATAACACTCCTTCATAGCTGTGACAGAACAGTGAAATAATGAAAGAAGCGCTGTGTACCTTGAACACCTTGCAGGGTGGATCATGCTGAGACCACCTCTATATTTCAAAATATTTCCTTTCTGAATTCTTTCTTCATGGACAAATTCTGATTAGATTTGGCTTGGGAATGGGATTTGCTTCAAGCAAATAGAAACACAGAATATTTTCAGTTCTCATCTTCTGTTTTCTTTTTTATAGCAAATCCTTTTCCCTAGCCCCTCCAGTTCCACTCCCTGTTTTGACAAACCAGCTCATTTATCAGATGGGGAAAGAGGATGGGGGGAATAGGAATATTTTTGGTTGCTTCTGTTTTGCATGATATAATCCCCCTCTCCACTTAGCACCTCCGTAAATAGGAGCTCCAATCTGAAATTGGTCACAGTTTATCGAACTAAGGATGAGACCAGATTGGGTCCTGAGTCTCTGTCAACCATGTAATAAAGAAAAGAGAGTTTTACACTTCAGACAGATAAATCTGACACTTCATGTAATGTCTTCTGATTTTTCTGGATCTTTATCCTTTTTTTTTTCTTTTTTTTTTTAAATTTTGAATGTTTATTTGCAGATGTACTACTACAAGGTCTCTCTTTATTGTTTCACTATTTATTTATGCTCCCTCTCACGTTTTTACACCCTTTCTTACCCAGCTTCCCCAAACCCAGTGGCTAAATCCCTTGTATGAAACCACAATAATTGCTGGATAAAAATCTGCCTTGAAGGATGAAGAGCATCCCCCATTTGGAACTGGAAACCATGAAAAAGAACACATCACTTATCTGAATTTGCTGTTCATTCAAGCACTGTTTATGGAGATTTACAGTTCCTTGTCTGTGCAAAGAGCTCTATTACATGGTGTATGCTGGAGGATTTTAGGTGGCAGTATTAGCTGCGGTATTAAAAATGCATCGGAAGGCACAGGGTGGGAGATTAGTTGGATAGAAGGACCCATGAATGAAGGGTTAATTGCATTCAAAGAGGCCATCATATGGAGCAGAGGAGGCAATAGGTTTCTTTTCTTCAAAATTTACTAAATAGCTGGAAACACGGTTTAATGAATTTTAATGGGATCTTTCTGAATCCTATGCATATTGCATCTGCTGACTGTAGGAAGTCAAAGTATTGTTGAAAGGGAGGGTATTGCCCTACTTTAGGTTTCACAGTTCTGTATTTAAAAAAAATATTCTGCAACAAGCACTTTATTCAATATATATTTTTCTCCTTATTTAATTCCTGCCCACCCCCCACTGCAAGTGGAAAAGACTTTCAGAATCTGTGAGCCCTCAATACCATAGATTATTCTAGTGTTATGTAACACATGCTTTACATTTATTGAGCCATCTTGTGCTGTCAAGATAAAGGAGGCCTTAGTATTTTCCTTGCTTATGAACCATCGATGAAGACATGGTGATGAATTCTCCTCTTGGTTATATCCATGTAAATCTAGAGGAACCGACTCTTGTGAATTTCTTCCGGGAAAACTGTGATATAAATGGTAGACTGAAATTTGTCCCAGTCTGGTGGGAGAAATAGAGAAGGGAAAGAGTTGGAGTTCTCTTTCTCCCTTGCAAGTGTATATGGTCTGGGTTGGGATCTCACACCGCACAACCCATTTCCACAGAAGCTCCAGCAGAGGCAGCAGAAAAAACAATCATTTTACTTAGATGCAACACAAACCACTCACCCACTCATACTTTAGAGAGAGAGGGTTTAAAGGAAGCTTTTTCCTATGGGAAACTGAGGCAGGGCATGCAGTGAGTTTGTCTCAGGGCAGCTATGTGGATCCAGCACATATTTTTAACATCTGTATTTGCTACATTGAGGTTTCCCATTGCCTTGGTAACTTGAATTTTCTCTGTCGCTCATCCTCAAAATGCCAGGCACCCTCTCAGGCAGCTGATAGGATAAGGCTGCCCTACTTTTTATTAACCTGGGGCCCAGTTCTCCTTTGGGGTGCAGAGAGAATTGCTGAGACCCTCAGAAAAGAAGCTTTGAGGTTCCCTCTAAGCCAGCAGGAACTGACAGGGCTTGACATCTTACAGGATTGTGTCTAGGTCTGTGGAAGGAGAAAACTGCAGTGTTTTAACGGCAGCAGCATGATTAGGATGACAAAACTTCTCTGTTAGAGACATTGTAGTACCTGTGTAGAAATGGTCACACTCCCATATAAGTACACAAACATACACACAAATATAGAAAATGTGAAAGAAAAGTAAAATCATGCCTAATCTGTAATTACGCATTTTTAAACCAATAAGACTGTAGCCAGTCCACTGGGATAATATTTTTGATGACCAGTTGTTACACCGCCTCTGCAGATCCAGAGGGTGTCCCGGCAAGGAAACAAGAGCTTCTTAAGAGCAGAGACAACCTTAGATCTGGATTTGGAGTGAGCAGGAGGACTTTGCACCTGGGGTTCTTTAAAAAAAATAAAAAATAAGACATTTAAAGAGTACTTAAACACTCTTCTGCAGGACTCCAGACAGCATGTCCTCCCAGTACGATGTTGGTATTGCTTTTCCCCCTTGTCTCCCATCCCTCCTTCATGTGTTTCAGATCTTTCTCTGCTTACAAGCAGGCAATGTGATGCCTGCTTTAATGGCACAGATAAGTTAGCCATGCAACTCGGAGCGCCAGCCCTAAACCACCTATCCTCCTCCCTTTGATCTGGAATCAAAACAAAAGACGCCGGCATCAAAACGATCCTTTTCCAGGTAACGGTTACTTTGTGCGCGTTGCCTTAATTCAGCTGCGAGGAGCTCTCATCTTTGTATCGTGCCCAGATCTGTGCTCGTCTTAATACTTTATCAATTTGCCAGCAAGCTGCTTCTCTCGTGGATACAGCTGTGCAGAAGCTGTCAGCGTTTTTAAGTAAAGCATTAAACAATACTTCGGGAGACAGCAAATTGTTATTTCCTTACCCCTCCTCCAATTCTTCCCTCTTCCCCTCCCTCGCCAAGCCCAAATGATGAAGCCCTTATTTATGTCAGCTTCGTGCTCAAATTATGCAACCCAAATTCATTTTCCTTCCCCCCACCCGCCCCAATGGGACACATTCTCTCTCTAAGGGGTGGAGAAAGAGAGGCACAGGAGTGCTTTTGAGGAGCTGCAGACTAAATGAACCTCATGAGCAAGCTGGCTGCATTGGTGGCTCATTCGCCCCCTGTTCCAGGTGAGCTGCTGGAGTGAACCCAGAAAAACCACCCAATTGGCCCAGGTCCTTCCACGGGCACAGCCTGTGTTTCACAGTCCTTTCTAGACTTTTAACACACGGTGTTGTTGAGAGCTGGGAGTAAGGAGACATAGTTGTTTTGGTTTCTTTTCCTAGCTCAGCTGTTGGTTTACTCTGTAGACGCTGAGCAAGTAATTTCTAGAGAAAAATTAAAACTGTCTGTCACTTTTTTTAGTGCCTGCTTGTTTTGTGTGATTGTTATGTTCATGCTTTGGGGAAGGGGGGTCCCTAGCACAATTGGCGTTTCAAGCTGGACACTGTAAATTTGACATTGATTTAAAAATTTCAAGATACTTAACTTGTTGGCATTGCCTTTCTGATTCTTGCTTTACAAAACTCGATAAATAAAATTTCCCCATAAAGAACTTTGAGATTTTCCAAAGGGTTAGCAATTGACAGTCGTTTGAAGTATCGGGGATCAGACCTTGTGGGACTTGAACATACTGTGTAAACAGATATTTCCTAACAGAAATACTTTGCCAGATTCTTGCTTAAGGGAATCCAGCCTGTTTTGGTGCATCATAATCAAGCCACCCCAATTTCTCTTTTTTTCCTTTTTTTTTTCCTTTTTTTTCCCCTCTTCTCCAGAAAGGGGCAGCTCTGAGGCATCAGTACCTGAGAACAAAGTTTACTCCTCATATGTCACCTTCAGCACTGACCCTCTCCTAATAAGTCAGGTCAAATTTGATACAGGCAGGACCAAGGTCAGGCTGGCTTGACTCTGGCTGTCTCTTCCACACACCAGATACAATGCTGCCACTTTGTGGTTCCTTCCTCTCTGTTCTGCTGCACACACTCACCCAGCACTCTCATCCTGCCAGAGAGCATCCCAGTTTTCTCTCCAGGGAGGATAGTGACACTCCAGTTATCACACTGCCTAGCCAGGGGTGCCATCCAGACCCACCTGCCCCCACAACAGGCTGAGACCAAAAAAATAAACCCTTCTGCCAGTGGTCATCGATTGCAAGCCCCTTGTGCGCTCCCACAGCTTGTCTCGTGTGGCAGCTAGTGCTTCCAACTAAGACCCTCTGAGATGGAAGGGGGGGTGTAGGGATGCCAAACTTAATTTCACAGATAGACACCAGCTGTTTTTACCCTCCTCTCCAGATCCTTAAAGAGGTGGCTGATGATTTTGGTGCAAGAAAAATGTAGTCGGACCACTCTTTCCCTAAACATATTTTCTCTTTATTGTCTGTCAGGTTCTTGATCCTCTTTATTTTTTTTATACCATTGTTTTTTTTCTTATTTCCTTCCTTCCTTTGAGGAAAAGAAAAACACATACACACAAAAACACAGCAGGACAGGAAATTAAACCTTTGTACAAAGATGATTTGGTAAGATGCTGGCTTTTCACTCATTTGTTTTGCACTGATTATTTTTTTATAGGAGAGAAAGGAAAGAGTTAGAGCAAAAGGATGTGACAGAGAGGGTAACTAAGTAGAGGAAAAAAAGTCTTTTCATTTATTTGGAGAGCTCAGACATTGGTTGTTGTTTTTCCCCTATACACAGGAGAAAACCAAAAGAGCTTTAAACCCACCAGCAACCCTCACATGAATGAAACGCCAGGTGGAACTGCTCCCATTTTCCTGGATATGATAAGGATAATGGCTTCCTCCTGGCGAGATTCTCCCCACAGCATACTGGTTAAGCAAGCCTTAGCTGTATTGCAGCACCACTAGGCATTCCAAGGCTCCTTTTAATTTAAATTAATCCATACCTTTGTAAGGAAAGGTTGTTTTAAAATAAGGACAGCAGTACCTTCAAGTCCCTCTTGCTCTTTTACGAGGATATGAACATTACAGCTGGGAAGCACTGGATGTCTCTGGCTCCCTGCTCATCCTCAGTGCTCCCCAGACAGCTTGGTTTGCCTCCATGCAGTGAATCCTCAGAGAGGATCTGCCCCTTTCAGATATTGAAGTCCAAAGAGCAGGAGGGAACTGCCACAAGTTTAAGAATTTGCACTTCAAGAAAGTGGAGGTATATATCAAAGATAGTCTCTATTTCTGAGGAAGACGTGCCCCAGACAGGAAGATTCCACTGTTTGTCCATGGAAGCATCTTACATTTCCTGCAAATGTGCTCAAGTGCAATAAGAAACAGCTGTGACACAGTCCCAGCAAACCACAGCCCTCAACTGCAGGCTGGGATTTTCCCCACACGTCCTGCACAGGGTGGAGGAGCCCAAAGGAGCCAGAACAGAGAAAACTCTCCTGCTCCATCTGTCCCTGGTGGTTATTATCAAAGGATACACCTGCAGTCCTCCTGCTGTGCAAACACTGCCACACACCCGATGGTGTGTCCACCACGAGGTTTAAACAGTTCCTTATTCACAGGACCTACAAACCCAGAAAACACTTTGTTCTCTGTGCTTGCTTCATTCTGTGTTCCTACTGGCATGAGGGACCACACACTGCCTGCTCTTACTGAGGGAGAAGGACTCAGCTTTAGGGTGCTGAGTGCTGTTATTAGGAAAAAAATACCAGCCTGGTGAGGTGCAGACGGAGGTGGCATAAAGGAGTGGCTTAGTAGCCACAGGAGTGGAACTGTGGCTCTCACTCCAGGAGACATGTTTAAAATTGGTATACTTGAAAATCTGACCAAAACAAGTGGAATGTGTGTCTGTTCTAGGGCAGCATTTATGGGGAAGTTTTGCTGTTTCAAGACCTAAGTGCTTATTTATGTATCCTTTGTCTGGGGCAAAGCTCTGTGACTCAGTTTCCTGGACTGCAAAGTAGGAGAGGTAATAATCCCACGTCTGGGAGGGCAGGATGCAAAGCCTAGTTCACGCTTGTAAAATAATTGAGATGTTTTGAGGAAGGGTCACTAGAAGAGCTGAATAATTGAAAAGGCCACAGGAGATCAATGCACAGCAAAATACATCGTGTTTACTGATAATTTTTAAAGCACAAGAGAACATTAACAAATAGACTATAATAATAAAGACCTTAGGTTTTTTTTCTTTCAGTTTAACTCTCAGTATGTGTTGGGCATTTGGGTTGAGTTTTTTTTTGGTTTTTTTTTTACAGTTGTAATCATATTTGTGTTATATATTTTCAGCAACAGCTGAGATCAAGAATGCACTGTGCTAGATGCTGTACAGGCACTTACAGAGCTGCCATATTCCAAATGGACACAAGCAAGCACACTTCCAGTAGGAAAAAAGAAGTACCGGATCGTGATCAAACATGTTGGGTTCCTAACCCAGAGTTGAACTGAGATTAAGACTCAGATCCTTAAAGGCACTTAGAGCCTAACTCCCATTGAAATCAATGGGCGTTAGATACCTAAATAGCTTTATGGATCTGAGTATAAATAACTTATCCAAGGGCAAAGCAGCAATCTACAGCTGGGCTGGGAATTTAACACAGATTATACAAGTCCCAGTCTGATTTCTTAATCACAAAATCATCATTCCTCTCCGTATTTTGTGCAATAAATCCCCAGCATTCACATCACAACATGGATACACAATGTCCACTCCATCAAATCAGTGGAAATCTGCAGTGACAAAAATGGTTTTCCTCAACACAAACCAAGCTATAGACACATACCAGTACATTTCTTCTCTGCTTGGGGCTGGCTTCTGCACTTTACACCATAAAAGCTTCCATGGTCTTCAGAGTTTCCTCCTTATGTTTACACCCAGGTGACAGAGAGCAGAATCCAACCCCAGCACTATAAGTTCAAACATTTTTCACCTGGCTCTAGGGAGGGGATGGATTAGACAAACTGAACTTTCTGAAAAGATCAATATGGAACATCTCTTTCAATTACTCTCCAAGGCACTAAACCTGTGAAGTTGGTTATGATGCATTTATAAATCTTTCCAGGAGGGGCTGTCTGACATTCTCCTCTTCCACCTTTACTCCCTGCAAATAATTCCCTATTGCCTGGGATGGGCTGGCAGGGCAGTGTTACTCAGAGAAGGATCAGTCTTGAGTTTCTCAGAATCAGGACAGATGGGGACCATTTTCATCTCCCTTCCCCAGACACTAAAATTCACATAATTAGAGAGGCAGCTACAGAACAACAGGAGAGGCCAGGACCAAACCTGCTGAAAGTCACTGGAACCAGAATAGGTTGGACAAGCTGAGTGTGTGTGTTACACTCTCTAAAAAGTTCACAGCCTAATGATCACAGTCACCAATGGACTGCTAGTTTGGATGCAATTATATAGGGGAATGGGGTGGGGGAGCCCTTATGCCGATACAGCTCCTTTGATTCACAGAGCAGGTTTAAAGCCTACCCAAAAAATTATGCTGAAGGTGTTGATTTAAGTTCATCTCCTACAAGCCTGCTGGCTTTGATACTGCAGGGTTGAAGTGAGGATTTGGAGCACACAGGGAGAGTTTTCTAGAGGACCATGAGTCACTACACTGTGGCTATGCTTTTCTCTGCATTTACCTGCCAGGACAACAGGAAACCTGCCAGTTAAAAGAGCATCAGGGTCACTTGAGATGCAATCTGTGTCCCTAATTCTCCCTCTCCAAAACCCTTGCTTAAGATCAGGCTGTCTGAAGTTTCATTTCGTGTTCTGTCTTGGTGTCTGGTTAGGACCTTCTCTGGAGGCATTAGCTGAAAGGCAGTAATAGGCTTGGGCAGCCAGGGCTGTGAGTGTTTAATTCATATAAGCTATTTAGACGTTGCATCAACAAGGCTGCAGGATTAACGCATATTAATTCCCATCTTTCAAATCCAACTGCAGACCAGGCCTAAAGACACCACTGCTGGCCGAGCTGTCTCCACTCCTGTGTGGGTGTCCTTTTCATAGAGGGTGTGGTGAGACAGCTTTTGGGGGGCACACGGGATGAGTCTGTGTCTCCTCTTAGGGTGTAATAAAATCCACATGACAAAGTATAGAGAGGAAATAGATGCAGGACAGCTCAGACTCCTCTCTGCATTAAATGCACTCTCCTGCTGCAGGTAGCATGGTTGCACCTTGACTCTGGCCAAGAGTCTGTCACCTCTGCTGGGGCTGAGAGCTGGGTTCTGCACAGATGGGGGACAAAGAGAACCTCCAGCTTCAAGGTGCTGGGATGCCAGGCAGGGCACAGGAGACAGCAGATGCATACTGGCAGACAGGGGAAGTGTGAGTTGGTGATGAGATGTTTTTCAGCAGTGTGGCTGGCAGCCATCCCACCCACCCAGCCACTTTGGGTTCCCAGGCAAGAGCCAGGGGTGAGAAGGGGCTTGGCAGTAGCTGAGGGGGTTTTGGTCTTGGCTTATTAACCTAGCAAATGTGACAGCCATCCGGGAACATCTCCCACCAGATCCCTTCTTGCCCTTCCAGCTTTTCTTTACCCCAAATTGAAAAACACTGGGAGGAAGGCATGTCCTCGGGTCTCGTTTGCTCTGACAGCAGTACTGGGGTGATTCCTGGCCTGAAAGGGTCGGCTTTGCTGATGTGTCTTCACACAGTAGGCATCCCTGCAGCCCTTCACCCCTGCCTTTAAGGAATCATTAGTTGCAGATGTGGGCTGGGAAAACAGGAGAGCTGGCAGTGTGTGAGAAAGGCTTCAAGTACGGCTGGGGAAAGTGTTCTCCATTTCTTCCCTTTGAGATGGCCAAACCCTCAGCAGCTACAAGGATCAATCTCTTGATTTTTCACCCACTGGTGAGGGTGAGACTTGTGAGGGTAGCCAGAAGGGACATTTAGGCACCAGCATGACATCTTCTGCCCACCAAGCCTGTGGAAGCCGTGGCAGTCCAGAGGATGCCCTCAGTGCTGCCGGGTGGGAATAACTCTGTGGGGCAGCATCAGGGAAAGTGCTTCAGGAGCAGCTGCAGATTACGGGGAGTAAAACTGTCCATAACCTGACCCCAACTGCAGGATCAGGCTGCAGTGAGGTTGAAAAGGACCTGCCATCCTCAGTGACAGCATTCAGTGTAAGTGCCAGCCTTATTTTAACCCAGTTGATGCTGTTAATGAGAGGATGTAAAGGCACTGAGGAAAATTTGCATGCAGTGACTGCGCAAGGATTGAATCTTTCAGAGTGAAATTTCTAGTGTGAGACAGTCTTGGTAGATGTTATGAAGAATTAATATTTATAGACCATCTTAGCTCTTAGCTGGGAATTTCTACACAGAGGTACATTTGCATTCTTGGAAAAGAACTTTTTATGAACTTTTTTTCTTTATCACTAAATAGAAATAACTTGTTGATATACAGCATATAATTTGAACGGGTGATTACTGTCACATTTACAGATAATTGAGCAAAGTGCATATAATAGATGTATTTTTACATTGTAGTGGGTACATTATCTAGAAAAAACAGAGAAATGCACATGACTACATTAAAGATTTAGGGCTCTATTCTGCACCATTTAAGTCAATGGGAGTTTGTCACTGATTTTAATGGAAGTTAGGGGTTTATAAGCCAAAGTAATGCAGCTGCTAAGGAATAAATATTGACATAAGTGGGTCAATAGATTGGTGTCTTTTAAGTGCTAAAACTGTACTTTGAGATACCTATTGCAATTTTTTTTCTTTCCTTTTTTTTTTTTTTTTTTTTTTTTTTTTTTTTTTTTGCATATTCATTGTAGCTGCAGTGCAGCCATTCTGCTGCTGAAAAGCAGGACATGGTGGGTACCAGTATTCATTGTGTAGTAGTGACACCTTCAGGTTACTACCAAAACCAGTCCCCTCTGTGCAAGGCACTGCACACACATGTGTGAAGAAAGAAACTTTAGTGGGAGATTTGGTGACTTGACCAAGGATGTAGGGCACATTAGTGATGGAGGTTGCAGTGAAAGCCAGGGACTGCAGCTCCAAGGAGAAATCAGAACTGCACACACTTAATCAAGTCTTGCTTGGGAGGTTGGGGCTATTTTTCACCAGTGGAGATTAAAAAATATTAAAAAAAAAAAAAAAAGGAAAAAAAAAGAAGTTTAGGTTAAGGTCAAAAGTTAATTTGTTTATTTTCTATGAAAAAAACCTCTCAGGTATTTTAATTTTTGGCACATCTATGTTGGGTCATCTTCTATACTTTTCATAAAATACATTAACAAAAGCAGATCACACCCATTTAAGAAAATAAGTAATTCCCATAGATAAACTTTTTTTTTCATAATTAAAAAATTATTTAATTTATCCTTTTTATGTCCGTCTTGAAACAACTTGCCAAATTTCCTCCAAATCTGTGAACAGATTTCCTTCTTGCTAAGCTATTTTTCCCCTACAAATATCAGCTGACAAAAAAAACTGTGCAAGTCTAGTCATCAAGCTAACAGCCTGCTATCAGTCTCTCCAAACTAAGCAAACAGTATACAAAATAGAAAAGAAATTAGGATAGAGCCAAAGAGACCAGAACAAAAGCAAAAAGGATTTATTCTCTTAAAGCATCAGCCTGGAGTACGGGGATATTACTCCAAGACACTCAAGAACCACTAGAAACAGCCACCTCCATATGAACAGAGAGAGTGCTGTACTCTGCCTCCATCTAATACGTGAGATTTATAAGTGCTTCAGCTCCCCAGAGGCACTCAGGCATATTGCTATATATAGGACTGTTCCCAGATTACAGAATGCCTTCCCTTGACTGTAGCATTTTCAGTCCACAGGGATTTTTTTTTGCTTCTTTTTCTTTTCTTTTAAAACCAGCTCACTCCAAGCTGCTTCCCTTTGTTTGCTCCACCACCAGTGTTAATCATTGCATGGAAATGGGTTCAATGTCCGGTTCAAAAGCAATCCTAGGCAAATATAGATAAACAGCCTCTCCCAGGAAGCGACAATATTTGTGTGGCACGTAATGTGGACAATAGATTTGTTTTCTGAGCAAGTTAGCTGGAAAATCAGTTAGGGCTCTGCCTCACATTGAGCTGTGCCTCTACTGAGGCCAGGACAGGGGGCTGTGGATGCTGGGCTTGAGGCTGCTGGAGGTCTGAAGGTAGCTGGAACAACCCATGGGTTGGGGTATGCTTCTTGCATCCCATCCACACCAGATCCATGGAGGATGTGGTTCTGTCCCAGCTCACACTCAGGCTTTTTAGCTCGGGAAGTCTCTGCTTTATTCTGAAACACTCACAGGGACAGCAGCCATCACCCTTGCAGGAACAGCAATGAGGGGAATTGGACAGTGACAACTGCTGTTCTCATAAAGGATGTGATTTCAAATGGTTTTGGGCAAGATCCCACAAGGGTACTGAGCTCCCTCAGTGAAGACCTGGTTTCTCTTTTTCTTTAACCTATAGGGAAATTAGTCTTTTTTTGCCCTCCTTCACTCTGAAACTGGTGTGTGATTTCATACATTTCTGCTTCTGCAATCACTGGCCCTTCCTCCATTTCTTAGACTTCTTTTTTTTTGTGTGTGTGCTTTCCTTCCCTGTCATTATTTTTGTCCAACAGCTATTTGTTCAGTAATCTCCCCCAAGAGATTAGCACACTAATAGGCAGTCAACAAAACAAGAAAGAAAGAAAGACACAGTACTTAAAGGATGAATACTTGGGAGAGAGCATCAGTCTTTTGATGTCCTGATACCAGTCGGGTTTATTTGCTATATATATGTCTATAATAACTATACATCTTCGTACAGCTGTCCTACTGCTGAAACAGAGATTTCTGACTGCCTCACAAAGCTTATGCCTCTCCTCCACTCGCAGAGAGGAGGAGAACGACTGCCTTCCCAGTACCCAAAGGGTACCCTGGCACAGAGTGACTCATGTATTTAGGGCAGCAGGACAGCTTAGCTGCAGAGCCAGTCCACCCATTACACACCTTTTCCTGCCGTCTGTAGGAGCAGCCCATGTCCTGAAAACATCTCCACACCTTTCACTTTAACCCCATGGCTGCTCCCATTCCCATTTGAGGGGTCTGTGGCTCCTGATGGTGCAGAACCAGGGTTCCATCTCCAAATGTAGATGATGCTGGATTTCGCTCAGTCATGGCTGACTAAAAGAATATCATCTGATCTTTAGTGACCCTACTGTGCTGAGTGGATAACAGCCAGGCATTTAATACAGATGCAGAGAAAGGCAGGGGCACTCCAGAGGGAAAAAATGTCTGCGACTGCGTCACATTTTGCAACATGGTCTGACAAAAGCTGTAAGTACATTTTTCGAAGAAAGTTCGGTTTTTCAGGCATGCTCCATCTTTGGTGGTTGTTCTTGCTTTGTTTTTTCTCAGACAAATTCTTCTTTTAAACTGGCAGTGAAGACTTACTTAGGACTGCATTAGGGGCTCTTGAAAACACCCTGGAAATTGATACCACACACTTGGGCGATTTTATTTTTTTTAACAGATTGGTAGGCATTCTTTTAATTTCCCCCTTGTGATTTTACACAGAACACTTTTTCAGGCAGATCTTTTCGCACCCCTCCAAAGCAGTCAATGAAACCATTTGCATGCATACAATTAAGCACAAGGGAGGGGGTGAAAGCAGGAAAAAGCTACAGCTACAGCAGCCAATAATTTCATCTGAAAAAATCCTTCAGTTGGTTAATATTCTGGAGCAACAAGTCCTTTTGAGCAGAATTTCAGAAATTCATGCATACCTCTAACAATCATTTTATATACCAAGTGATTTGGGAGCATATGAAAGCTAATATTTTTTAATCTAGAATAATATCATGCATTCTGCCACCAGTTTGCCCCGATCCTGCCCAGCTGAGGATGGAGGAGCTTTATTATTAACTTTGTTGAGCATATGATGAAGTAGTTGATGGGGTGCAGTCTCCCTCAGGTCAAATGGACTTCACAGGTGTAGCAGAATTTTCCCCCACATTTCTGATAACATGTAACACAAAACCCCACAGTTAGCACACTCCAATACTCAGAAATCAGAGAGGAATAATAGGGGGACCTTTATCTGGATAATAAAAGTGAAAGAATTTAGATCAGCAGGAATAAATCTCAAATCTTCACAGTAATATAGGTATCTCAGGTATCCAGCATCCTAGGACTCCTCCCAAAAGATCAAAGCAACACAGTTATACCCTGTGATTCCCAGTGTACACAGAAGAGGGAGTTACTCTTAGAGTTTGGAAGGCCATGAAGTTGTTACTTTTGATTTCAAAGAAAACACATTGATGTTTGAAGGTTAATAGGGTTTTATTGTCAGATCTTATGCATTCAGAAAAATGGAAGAGATCATCCAAAATTATGATGCTGGACTGAAAATCTCTAGACAAAATACATTCAATCATTTTAGCTCAATAGTGCATTCTGTTTTGCAGTATTTCAATCTGTAAGATTCAGATTTTCTCAGTTAACACACACTAAAAAATATACATAAAAAAAAAAAAAGAGATTCTCATATATTCTCACACATTCTGGAGCTGGTTGTGAGGAAGTAGAGCAAAGCACACCAGACTTGGAGGAACTAGAAGAGAGAGCAACACCAAAGGGAAAAAAAAAAAAAGGAATGTTTTTCTTTAAGTTGTCACATGGTACATTTAGCTATTTTCAGCATCAGATCTCAAAATTTGTCCTTTAAATTTTGCTTTGCTTGCTATTAATTCCCATTCATCTTCTGGAGTCCAGTGAACACAGGTATCAGCTTTGCAAACAAAGTTGACAGCTTTGAGGGTTGCTTAGAAAACCTTTTCAACATTAAAGCTATAATGGGGAAAAGAAATAGAAAAGAAGAACAGGGAAAGTGTGTGCAACACCTCCCTCAGACATTCTCCCAGGCTCTCACCATTTTCAGCCTAAGGGACTTCCAAAGCCTGATGCTGTTCACTTCTTTCTGTAGGGAACCACAATGAGGTATTTCATCCCCGTGCAGTTCCAACCCACAGGTCTTGAAGGCCTTGTACCGTAGGTGCATGAGATATTCCATCTGTGTCGGTGCTTCTGGTCAGAAGAGAGAAGAAAAGTAATTCTGAGGGCACAAAAAAACCTTGAGCAGAGTCTTCTGGAAGAACCTGAGAGGAAATACCAGTCCAGAGATCTGCCAGGAGTAGACAAGGTTTGCCTTTTAGGACTGACATTTTAGGAATATATATCACTAATTTAAGAAAAAGAGCAGTCACATAATTCCTTTGAGAAGCAGTACATCTGGAACCAGATCAAATGTCTGCAATAAAAGCTGAATACAAGTAAAATTCACTCGCATTTAATGTTTAACTCTAAGCTTCAGGGTCAGCTAGATTAGAATTAAAGTCTGTCCAACATTTCAGATGAACCTGAAGTTTGAGAGAAACAGAAAGGACTTTTGTTTTTTCAACATTATCACGTAGATGGGACAGTGGTAGCCTTTCTCTGGGAACCAGCTATCAGTGCTCAAGAACAAAACTTGAAAAAGTGTGACTTGAGAGGGCAGAAAAGGATTTATTTTGTTCATATATTTATCATGCCTTTATAACATTTCCCAAAGGAAATGTTGGGGTATTAAAAGTGGTGACCAAATTTACCAGTACTTCTGTAACAAGATCTTTAGACCATCCAACATCCTACAATGAAAGATCAATTACTATTATCACCTTACACAAAATGCTGGTTTAAAAGTTTAATTCCTACTTTGTGCCCCTGAACAATGCAGTAACATCCTCACACTTTTTGTGTTTTCTGGCCCAGGCCAGTTTTGGATTTCTGTTCAAACCACTCTGTATTCCAAACCCAAGCCCCTGCCTCCTCTCATCCCAGGTAGACATTTGCATCCTTTAAATGATCTTGTTTATTCTATGTGTTGGAATACAGTTATCTGAATATTAATTATGGTTTTAGTGAAGTTCATCGGTTGAGTGCAGGAATTGAGAATTCTTCCTTCAGTTGCAGCCACCTGCTTAGATTTCTGTGTTTATCTGCTTCACTGAGTTTAAATCAGTTTCTGTAAGTGAAAGTCTGTTGCTTTGAGCAGATGTTAATGCTCAGAAATAGTGTACAGTCTGCCATTAGCATATGTAGCATAACGCTAATAAATAAAGGCATGTACCACCCTTGAAGGTGATTCTGATTTCAATAGAGAAATCTTCCCCCCCCCCCCCCCCCATCCTGACAGCCCCTTTCCTTAGGGATGCCTCTGGTATATACAGCTGTTAAAAGTGAGGGATCTTCCTACCACCCCTGGAAAGACCTTAGTAAATGGTCCATTCTGTTTATGCTACATTTGGATGATTAATGATATTGTATAGTGTAACTAAATTGTACCGCTATTATCGTCAGGTCACTGCTGACAATTAGATATATCATCTCTGGGGTTCATATACAGATAACAATTTTAACTATGTGGATAAGTAAAGGTTTGATGGTGTCCTAATGTTAATGTAAATATTACCACATATTGGAAATCAGTAATGCACCACATGCGGGGATCGCGTTACACAGCAGTGGCTGCTGCGGAGCTGGAGCTGGTGAGATGGTTGCAACAGTGGTTTTCTCCTTTATCCTCCTTGTTAATTTTTTTCCCTTCCCTAAGGATTTGGAACAATCCATCTGTAAAACATGACAGCCATTTAGGCTCTAAGGGACCCAGCAGCTTTCAAGCAAAACTGTAATCAAGATGATTTGGGATGTCTTGGGCTTTGAGAGGGGAGAAGTTCAGTTACCTCAGTGCTCACCTGGCTCCCTGTTCAATGCAGGGTTTAGAGCTCCAGTATTAAAGCAGAGTTCTGGAAGAAAAGTTGTTGTCTGAGCATGGCCAGCTTAGCCATGAGAATGAGAAAATCTAAGAAAACCAGGTCCTGAAAGTGTCTTCATGTTTTGTCTTGGGAAGAGATCAGTGCTCCTAATCCTGACAGCTGCAAGTAACCATTTGCGAGAGAGGTCGTATTAAGTCAAGATGAAAAATTTGAGAAAGGACTTATTGCAGAAATGCAACATTACAGCTCCTGGCTAAAGTTGAAAGTATATTGAAAAGGTTTGGAGAGCAAGAATTCAAATTGAGCAAAGCCTCTGCCCCTTTTACTATTCATCCATCAATAACTGGCACATGTCATGTTAGGGCACAGACTAGAAATTAATTTTCTCGCTAATATTAAGAAACTTTATTGCACCAACCCTTATCTTCATAAATCCTGATATATACCAAGAGCAAAGAACACGGAAGTCACTGCAATAATATCAGCAGAAAACTGGATCATGATAAAAATCAGCTTTACAGGCCTTGCATTTCCATGAGTCTAATTCCCATTTCATAGGGAGGAAAACATAGCAATCTGCACTCAAAGAGAGAAGAGAATCACTGGATCAGAGCCCCCAGCTGATTTATACTCACAATTTCCTTCTGAGATAGAAGTAGCGGATGTGAAAAGCAAAGACTACCAATAATTCTGTTCTCCTCCCGGCATGAGAAGGGAAAGATTTTCCTAAACTCAAGAAATTACCGGAGTCAGATTCATTGGACAGTAGTTATTTTTAAGTAGCTTGAGCTACCAACTTCCATCATTTCAGGGGGGTGATATATCCTATTTTCCACAGAGGAAGGCATTAAAACTGAGAATGTCTTTGCGCAGAAATAAAGATACGAGCTGAGTTCACACTTCTGTGATTATTGCATACCTTGCCTGCTAATTAAATAATGGAGTTTAAATTAAAGTAAAAGCAAAATACGAAAGCAAAGAAGAAACAATTAAAAATGCTAGGCAATGGTTGCTCATCTTCTTAGAGAGCTGAATCCATGCTGCAGGAGCAGATCTCTTGGTAAATTTTTACATATACACAGAAATTGACAAAACACAAAACCCAAACAAAACCAAAGCAGTTCCCAGAGCACCTCGGGCTGTGCAATAGGAAAAGAGAGATGGTGGCAAGTGGATATTAGCTTCCAACTAATCAACGTAGATCAGAGCATCATTTCCCTTGACATTCTTTACCTCTTGGGAAGGGGATTAATCTTCAAGACAGTGTTTGGGTCTCTGGGCAGAGGTACTCAATTTTTGCGGGAATAAAAAACCAAATTTCTCCATCTTCTCCAAGCACACCTCTGCTCTAAAATCAGTCAACCCAACAATTTAAGACAGAGAAAATAAGGAATGAATGGTACCAATTAATTTTTATCCCATTGATGCTCCCTTGTCTGATATATTCACTTATTGATCTGCAGCTAAGGGAGAAGGCCAGAAACAGTAAAGGATAAAGGTAAGCCCAAAAAGCACTGCTGTTCTAGAAGCTGGAGGGCAGAGGAGAGACAAGGAAGAAGAGCAGCAAGAGAAAGGGAGAACAGAGAAAGGAAGAGAGAATTAGAAACAGAGCAAACAAGATTAAGTTTCATCTGACTTATTGGATGTACACTTGGAAAGCAAAAGGCAGAGAGAGGAAGGGCAGGGGGAGAGTACATGAACTGCAGCAAGTTCTGTCCTGAGGCTCCTTGCAATGGTTTTGTCAGAGACTCTCTGAGGCTGGTGCCACTTGGCATGATGTGTAGCTTTAATGAAACAAGGAGGGGGGGAGGCAGGAGGGAAGGGAAAAAGAAAAAGTGACTGAGACTCTCTGTCTCTTGCTTGGTCTCTGTTTCAGAGACCTATTGGCCATAACTCTTGCAGGGCAAATAACAAGCATTCCCCATCCAAATGTAAGCACATTGGCACTTAATCCTATTTTATAAAGGTTATAGTTTTACATAAATCACTCTCTGTAAATGCACTTTAGTCATCCTCCTCATGTTAAGTTTCCCTTTAAGCCTAACTAGGCAAGGAGGATTTCTCCCACTGGCCCTCTGGACATGACGCCACCAAGATTGAACTATGCTCCCCATCTTTAATATCCCTGGAGGGATTCATCTATAATGATGTCAGGGGCTAAGCATATTCCCTTGTCAGGGCGGGGGAATTAAATCCGTCCTTCCCGTGTCTCACTCTGGTCCAGTGAAGCTAAAAACAGGTTGTTTGGAGACCAAAGAAAACTGGTGATGTTTCACTTTTGATGTCTAGCTCTCCATGAAGGTCCCCTAATGTCTACTAAAGGGTGAGCTTAGCAGCCTTTTTTACAGTGATTTCAGTATCAGTCATCCCATTAATGAAGTTTATAACAGCCACTGAGACCTCTCCTCTCTATCATATCATGTTGAATTCACCCAGTGATTTTCAGGGTTACACTGGAAGGACAGACTGACAGACAGAGCCAGCCCTAGGTAGACAGACAGCATATTGCTTGAAAAAAACACGTTTCACTAGCAAATCAGCTTAAAAGTACCACTGACATAATTGCTGCAAGTCATCTTTTATGTGTTCTCACACAGACGCATCCCTGATGAGGAAGGCACACTCGAGCTCCTGCACATTTTCCTAATGAGTTCTGTGTTTGTTTCATAGCAGGGTACACAGGCTGTTGAATCATCAAGCACTCAAGGAACTTCACGAGCTTTGACCAAGTTAGGTACAATGATTTGAGCAACCTCAGAGCAGAAGTACACTACTCCAGATGCTGCCTTTGCTTTTTTTAGTGAAAAGTTAGTTAGTTAGTCTGGCAGGATGAAGTATCCTGCCATGGACACAGAACTTCATGTGGCCTAAACAGAACTTGAATTCTTTTAGCTAGCATAGCTGAGCCATCTCTGGTCTCTCACTAAGGCACCTTTAACTTAAATCTTTCTTCTCCTACAGGTATCCATTTTCATAGCATTCTTCCAGTTTAGTCACTCAGGTTTTTTATCTAGCTTTCTGAGGTTGAATAGATTTTTCAGAAATCATTGGTGTGATGTAGGGGAGAGTCAGAGTCAGTAACACCACCATCAGTAGCTTTGTCTTCTGAAAACTAATCTAAAAATACATCCTCTTTACAAGGAGAGAAGGTAGGTAAGTAACATTACCTGGCAGAAAGGTGCCCCTCAAACTGTCTTGATCCCTCTCCACAGATCAGTTTCTGGTAATCCTCAAGGATACCCTGAACTTCTTGTAAGGAATGCAGAAACCTTTTTCAGTTTTCCACCTGCACAGACTTTACCTAGCATCTGTGCTTAAGAAATGATTCATGAGGTCCAGGTTTAAATGAGAGTCTCTGTCTGGCATTAGAAAAGAAGCTG